>NC_057803.1:236699434-236748341 GCF_018294505.1 Triticum aestivum
AGGACAAAAGATGTCATGGAAGTTCTTTTCCATAAGCACGTATGACTATATTCGAAATACATGCCTACATTATATTGATGAATGGGAGCTAGTTCTGTGTCACCCTATGTTATAACCATTGCATGATGAATGCCATCTGACATAATTATCCATCATGGATCCATTGCCTATGAGCTTTTCACATATTGATCTTTGCTTAGTTACTTTTCCATTGCCACTATTATGTTTGCTACGAAACTGCTACTATTACTTTTGCCATCGTCATTGTTTCTTCCATACTACTTTGCTACTAAATACTTTGTTGTAGATATTAAGTCTTTCAGGTGTGGTTGAATTAACAACTCAGCTGCTAATTGATACGTCCATTTTGCATCACGATTTCTTACTATTATTTATGATGTTTTTATCCATAATAATGCTTTTTGGAGTAATTCTAATGCCTTTTATCTCATAATATGCAATGTATACACAAAGAGGGAGAATTCCGGCAGCAGGAAATCTGGATCTGGAAAAGCTACGTCAGGCCACCTATTCTGCACAATTCCAAACAAGATGAAACTTCACAGAGATTTTTTATCAAATATATGAAGAATATTGGAGCAAATAACTACCAGAGGCGCGCCCTGGTGGGTTGTGCTCACCCAGGACCACCTCCGGTGCCGATCTTGTGATATATAAGTCATTTTAACCTAGAAAAAAAATCAGGAGAGGACTTTTGGGACGGAGCGCCGCCGTCACGAGGCGGAACTTGGGCAGGAGCACTTTTGCCCTCCGGCGGAGCGATTCCGCCAGGGGGAACTTCCCTCCTGGAGGGGGAAATCATCATCATCATCATCACCAACAACTCTCCCATCTTGGGGAGGCAAATCTCCATCAACATCTTCAACAACACCATCTCCTCTCAAACCCTAGTTCATCTCTTGTGTTCAATCTTGTTACTAGAACTATAGATTGGTGCTTGTGGGTGACTAGTAGTGTTGATTACATCTTGTAGTTGATTACTATATGGTTTATTTGGTGGAAGATTATATGTTCAGATCCAATATGCTATTTAATACCCCTCTGATCTTGAGCATGATTATCATTTGTGAGTAGTTGCTTTTGTTCTTGAGCTCACGGGAGAAATCATGTTGCAAGTAATCATGTGAACTTGATATGTGTTCGATATCTTGATAGTATGTATGTTGTGATTCCCTTAGTAGTGTCATGTGAACGTCGACTACATGACACTTCACCATATTTGGGCCTAAGGGAATGCATTGTGGAGTAGTTATTAGATGATGGGTTGCGAGAGTGATAGAAGCTTAAACCCCAATTTATGTGCTTTTCCGTAAGGGACCGATTGGATCCAAAAATTTAATGCTATGGTTAGAATTTATTCTTAATACTTTTCTCGTAGTTGCGGATGCTTGCGGGAGGGTTAATCATAAGTTCGAGGTTTGTTCAAGTATGAACAACACCTAAGCACCGGTCCACCCACATATCAAATTATCAAAGTACTGAACACGAATTGAGCCAACATGATGAAAGTGACTAGATGAAAATCATGTGTACCCTCAAGAACGCTCTGCTTATCACAAGAGACTGTTTTGGCTTGTCCTTTGCCACAAAAGGATTGGGCTACCTTGCTGCACTTTTGTTACTACTATCGTTACTTGCTTGTTATAAATTACCTTGCTATCAAACTACTCTGTTACTTACAATTTCAGCACCTGCAGACATCACCTTGCTGAAAACCACTTGTCATTTCCTTCTGCTCCTCGTTTGGTTCGACACTCTTACTTATAGAAAAGAGCTACAATTGATCCCCTATATTTGTGGTTATTAAGGCTATTTTCTGGCGCCGTTGCCGGGGAGTGAAGCGCCTTTGGTAAGGAAACATTTATATAGTGTGCTGAAATTTATTGTCACTTGTTACTATGGAAAACAATCCTTTGAGGGGTTTGTTCGGGGTATCTTCACCTCGACCGGAACCACAATTAGCTAACCCTCAACCGACTGCACCTACTGAAAATGTTGAATATGAAATTCCTTCGGGTATGATAGAACAACTGCTAGCTAATCCTTATGCAGGAGACGGAACCGAACATCCAGATATGCACTTGATATATGTAGAACAAATTTGTGGATTGTTCAAGCTTGCAGGTTTTCCCAGAGATGAAGTTATGAAAAAGGTTTTCCCTTTATCTTTGAAGGGAAAAGCATTGGCATGGTAGAGGCTATGCGATGATATTGGATCTTGGAATTGGAATCGTTTGAACTTGGAGTTCCATCAAAAAGTAATCCTATGCATCTAGTTCATCATGATCGGAATTATATTTATATTTTTTGGCCTCGTGAAGGAGAAAGTATTGCTCTAGCTTGGGGAGGATTAAGTCAACGTTACATTCATGCCCCAATCATGAGATCTCAAGAGAAATTATTATCCAGAAATTTTATGCTCGGCTTTCTCGTAATGATCAAACCATGCTCGATACCTCTTGTGTTGGTTCTTTTATGAACAATACTATTGAATTCCGGTGGATATTTTGGAAAGAATTAAATGAAACTCTAAAGATTGGGAACTCGACGAAGGTAAAGAGTCAGGTATTAAACTTAAGTATGGTTGTGCTAAATCTTTTATGGATACGGATGCTTTTCAAAAGTTTAGCACTAAATATGGACTTGACTCTGAGATTGTAGCCTCCTTTTGTGAATCATTTGCTACGCATGTTGATCTCCCTAAAGAGAAGTGGTTTAAATATCACCCACCTATTAAAGAAGAAATTAAAGAACTTGTGCAAGTTAAAGAAGAAACTATACTTTACAATGTTGATCCCATTGTTCCTTCTGCTTATATTGAGAAACCACCTTTCCCTATTAGGATAAAGGAACATGCTAAAGTTTCAACTATGGTTAACAAAAGCTATATTAGAACACCTAAACCTGATGAACAAATTAAAGTAGAACCTAGTATTGCTATGGCTAAAGACCTCTTGGAAGAAGATATGGATGTGCATGTTATTTACTTTTGTGAAGAAGCTGCTAGAATTGCCAAACCTGATAAAAAGGATAAACATAGACCTATTGTTGGCATGCCTGTTATCTCAATTAAAAATAGGAGATCACTGTTATCATGGTTTATGTGACATAGGTGCTAGTGTGAGTGCTATTCCTTACACTTTATATCAAGAAATTATGAATGACATAGCACCCGCAGAGATAGAAGACATAGATGTTACTATTAAACTTGCTAATAGAGACACTAGATCACCAATTGGGATTGTTATAGATGTTGAAGTCTTGTGTGGGAAAATAAAATACCCTACTAATTTTCTTGTTCTTGGTTCCCCACAAGATGACTTTTGTCCCATTATCTTTGGTAGACCTTTCTTGAACGCCGTTAATGCTAAAATGGACTGTGAGAAGCAAACTGTCGGTGTTAGTTTCGATGATGAGTCTTGTCATGGTGGGCGCACGGCAGATGCCAAGGGATGGCTAAAGAGAGGAGGAGGCTCGAGGGCACTGGTGGGCTCTAGAGGCGAGGTCGGCATGACCGAGTGCGAGATGCAAGACATACCCAGGTTCGGGGCTCTCCGGAGAGATAACACCCCTAGTCCTGCCGAGCGGGGTTTATGTGTAGAAGTACAGAGTTGCTCCTCGAGCTGTATGGAAGGAGGAAGATATGCCAAGTGTCGGTGTCAAAACCGGCGGATCTCGGGTAGGGGGTCCCGAACTGTGCGTGTAAGGCGGATGGTAACATGAGGCAGGGGACACGATGTTTTACCCAGGTTCGGGCCCTCTTGATGGAGGTAAAACCCTACGTCCTGCTTGATTATTCTTGATAATATGAGTAGTACAAGAGTTGATCTACCATGAGATCAGAGAGGCTAAACCCTAGAAGCTAGCCTATGGTATGATTGTATGTTGTGCTACGGACTAAAACCCTCCGGTTTATATAGACACCGGAGGGGGCTAGGGTTACAGAGAGTCGGTTACAAGGAAGGAGATCTACATATCCGTATTGCCAAGCTTGCCTTCCACGCCAAGGAGAGTCCCATCCGGACACGGGACGAAGTCTCCAATCTTGTATCTCCATAGTCCAACAGTCTGGCCAAAGGATATAATCCGGCTGTCCGGATACCCCCTAATCCAGGACTCCCTCAGTAGCGCCTGAACCAGGCTTCAATGACGTCAAGTCCGACATGCAGTATTGTCTTCGGCATTGCAAGGCGGGTTCCTCTCCAAATTTTGAATGTTTGTTAAGTAGTGTCCGGCCCCATAAATGTTGGACCTCTTGGCTTCTGCACCCAGTAAGGGCTATCTCCCACACGTCGAATGAATATGAGGAGCCAGGGTGTTTTTACATTCGCCCCCCCTAGCCAGATAAATAAATTGTCTATTAAAGGGATGGGGATTCTTAGGTCCAATCCAAATCATCCTCCCCCAGCGAGAATCCATCGGAGCGCGCTTCGGAAAAATCCACTCCAGCATGGCCGACCTCCGCAGCTCCTCCTCCCGCCCCCATAGCCCTAAGCCCGGTGATTGGGAGAGGTGTTCTATCCCACACAGTCAATTAGTCGAACTGCAGACTAAGGGATTTCTCCCTCCAGCGTATATGGTTCCCGTCCGAGCCGGGCTCGCCACCTACAATGGCGGGGATCAAGCGGAGAGCTTCCCCAGCCCCTCTACGGGGGAGCGGGTATGCCTTGTTCCTTACTTATTAAGGGGACTCGGATTTCCAATTCATCCGTTCCTCCGTGGGCTCCTGGAGTTTTACGGCCTCCAACTGCATAATTTCACCCCTGCTTCCATATTACACATCGCCGGCTATGTTGCCCTCTGCGAGTTATTCCTGGGTTGCGAGGCTCATTTCGAGCTGTGGAAAAGGTTATTTTGCCTCGCCCCCCACACACAGGAGGGGTCACTTTATCAAGTGGGCGGAGCCGAAATATGGCGCATCGCCGAAAGCGGATACCTATCCGGTACTCCGAAGAAGATGTCCGAGGACTAGCCTTCGGAATGGTTTTATATGGAGGACGTCCCCCTTCCGGACCCTGTTCGGCGGGGTCTTCCTGAGTTCAACAATGCCCCTCTGAAGAAACGCCGAAGCTGGCGCCCACGGAGCCCCCAGGAGGAAGACAATGGAGAAGTCCTTTACCTGATGAACCGGATTAAAGCGCTGGCTCAATCAGGATTGACAGTAATTGAGGTTATGTCAATATGCATAATGTGGGGAGTGCAGCCACTTCAACATCGAGGGCACCCCCTGTGGTGTTTTAACGGGGAAGATGATGCCACCCGTTGCGGGCGTAAGGGTCCGAACAACGCTGCTGCTTTAGCAAAAATCCTGTCCGAGCTGTTCAAGGGAGAGGAAGAGGAGTTCATCCGCATCAAGCCACGGGATGGATTCTCCATGTACAACCCTCCAAGCTGGGTGAGTTATATCTCCTTACTCCCATTCTTCCCACATTCTTTGTCGTAGGTACTCACCTTGCCATTTTACGGCAGGAACTGCGAAAAGCCATAAGGGAGGTCAACAACCCGTCCCCACAACTAGAGGACCCTGACCGGGCCCTCGGTCCCGGACTCGAAGAAGACCCGGACATATTCGTGGAGCTGATAGACCGGCAGCTCTATCAATTGAGCCTTGATGACGCCATGGTGGCCATTACGGCTGACTATCCTGGATTGCTCCCTGTGTCACTCGTAAGAAAAACCAAAATCCCAACTCCAAAAACTAGGATCCCCTTTTAGATACTTCACCTACCATATACATATGGTGTTTTACAGGGAAGGCATTCGGGACGCCGTGCCGAACCCGCAGCAACTCGCCAACAAGAGGCACCAAGCCGGGTAGGCCAAAAAGGAAGGCGGTCAGGACGGAAAGGCCGACGCAGAGGTATGACAAAAACCCCGCTCCATGGTTGTCGTCTTTCTCAAAATGTAATGACATCCATGTTTCTTTAACAGAAAAAACGCTCGCCGAAATATGTCTGGTGAGGCCGCCGATCATGCTTCCACTAGTCAGGCTCCAGGACCGGACATAGAGGCGGAAGCCGACATGGGGCGGATGCCGGATACCCCCCCTACAGAGGATGCAGATAGACTATCCGCTACAAATTCAGAAGTGGAGAGCGCCATGAATCATAGGCGTCGCCGGGCCGTACTCCGTGACGCTTGCTTCTCACCAGAGGCATTTGATGCCTTCAATTCTAGAGACGCGTACCTCCGTGCTGCTCAAAATGGTCTAGCCAGAGCCACGAACCAGTATGTAAGGGATGTACGGGTAAGCAAATCTGACGATTATATGTATCAGTAGCCCCCGAGACTTGAAACAGTTAGTAGAACTGATTTAAGGATCATCTATTGTGCAGGTTCTTACAGAGAAGAATACTCGACTGTCACAGGAGCTGGAGGAATGCAAGACCCAACTTCGGGCCGCCGTTGCCGCATTGAAGGAACCTAAAAAGTCCCCAGCTGGTAACATTTCTTTCAATGAATGATAGGTACCATATAGCGTGCGGTGTGGCTGCAGATCTAACAATAGATATTTCATATGAATCCAAAGAGAATCCGGAGGACCAGCATGTCGTACGACAGCTAAAGGCTGGCGAACGCGTGCTGACTGAGGTCAGGCGGGAGAAAAACAATCTCCAAGATGCCAATACCAAGCTGAGCGTGGAACTGAAGGATGTTCGAGCCCAGCTTGCGGACTCCGACAAGGAGAATAAGCGGCTTCGACGCGGCATTTTCAGTAAGTGCTTGGATGATCCCTTAAAAGGGGGGCGGCGGAGAAGCTGGCTAACCGAATTATGTCTGCAAGTATGCTAACGGGTCGTCCCGCGGAGGAGATGCCCGGATCTGCGTGTGATCTTCTACCCAAGCTCTCATAACTGCACGAACAAGTTCGGCAGGTGATGTAAGGTATTGCCCAGGCCTTGTGGCCATCCGTCTCCCTGCCAGAAGACATTGGAGAGCTTGCGGAGAAGCTCAAGGGAGCACAGCGACGCTTCCGATTATGGAAGATATCGGCCTGCCGTCAAGGTGCCAGGGAAGCCTGGGCCATGGTGAAGATGTAGTATACCAAGGCTGACCCAAACCACATGGCCGAGGTCGGACCTGTGGGGCCTAATGGGAAAGAGATCCCCGTTAGCTTAGTGTATGGGAAAGTAGAATTGGCCGCAATGTATTCCCAAGAGGATTGTAGGCTAGACAGCCTGTTGGATGGTATAGAAGAGGAATTTAGTCAGTCTACATGACTATGTAATTAAAGTGACATGTATAATGCCTTCTAGCCGGATTGTAAATCATTTGTCATGGCGGACCTTTTTGCTTCAACCTCAGGACCCGATAGTCCAGAGTGTGTCCGAATACCCGCTCAGTTATATAAGAACCGGGGTATGCGTGGAAACCAGACGTAGGGGTCATTAGTGCTTGAACAGACAAGTACCCAACTAGTTATGTTATATTACATGGGTAGTAAGAAACATATTCCAGGGAGAATAGTTCCGTTAGGGGTTCCTTTCCCTGGGTACGCATGCCCTAAAGTGCATGTTCGGACTGCGAGAGGAGACGCAGGCAAAAACATCTGGGGGCACATATGGAAAATAAATAAATATCATCTTTTTTTCACCGACCGAATATTCCCTTAAGAACGCTAGCTTTCGGCTTCACCCAGTCTGAGGTACACATCCGGCTGACCCAGCAGTAACAATCATAGACGTGCTCCCCTTATGCCCTAGCCGAATTAACGGGAACGTAGGGCATAAATACAAGAGCCAGGCAACCCAGCTTGGCCAAAACTTAAGTCATATCGATGCATATAATGGCGAAGAAAAGGTACATGCGGAAGAATAACACATGTGCGGGGCATGAAGCCCAGATAAATAATTAAGCTTCTGTGTAAGAAGTTCCCAGGTATAATGAGCGTGGTTAGCGCGTCTATAGTGTGCAAGCGAGGCACAAGTTGGCCCTTGAAGGCCTTGAGAAAGAACAACAGGAAGAAAGAGAAAAAAGACAGATAATGTATATGCAAAAAATGGACAGAGCAAAGAGACGAACATAGAGTCCGGCGCTAGGCGTAGAATCTTCGGAGTCTGGCTGCGTTCCATGGGTTCGGCTCAAGTTGATTATTCGATGCATCCCGCGGATGGTATGCTCCACCAGTCAGAACTTGGTCAATAATGAAGGGACCTTCCCATTTGGGCTCGAGCTTGGTTTTTTCTTCTCCGTCAGGCGTAGAACTAACTCGCCAATGTTATAAGTTTTGGACCATACTTCTCTGCTTTGGTATCTGCGATCCTGTTGCTGATAGAACGCGGAACGGGCTTTTGCCACGTCGCGCTCCTCCTCCTCCAGGGTGTCCAGACTGTCCTGCTGATCGAGCTCGGCTTCTCTTTCTTCATACATGCGCACTCGAGGTGAGTCATGAATTATGTCGCAGGGCAGAACCGCCTCTGCGCCGTACACCATAAAGAAGGGTGTGTATCCGGTAGGCCGTTTCGGCATGGTCCACAGCCCCCAGAGTACGGAGTCGAGCTCCTCTACCCAGTGCGTGTTAGACTCCTTTAAGTACCGCACTAGTCTGGGTTTAATGCCGCTCATGATAAGACCATTTGCTTGCTCAACTTGGCCATTGGTTTGTGGGTGATAGACTGAAGCATAATCGAGCTTGATACCCATGTTGCTGCACCAGAGTTTTACCTCATCGGCCGTGAAGTTCGTGCCATTGTCAGTGATGTTGCTGTGGGGGATGCCATAACGGTGTACAAACCCGGATATGAAGTCTATCACCGGTCCGGATTTGGCCGTTTTAACAGGTTTGACTTCTATCAATTTGGTGAATTTATCCACCATGACCAGTAAGTATTTTTCTTGTGGGTTCCCCCTTTAAGGGGTCCAACCATGTCAAGCCCCCAGACTGCGAAGGGCCAGGTAATGGGGATTTTTTGGAGGGCGGTGGGTGGCATGTGGCTTTGGTTTGCAAAAAGCTGGCAACCGACGCAGCGTTGGACCAAGTCCTGTGCGTCTGCCCGGGCCGTCGGCCAATAAAAACTTGTACAGAAGGCCTTCCTTACAAGGGCCGGGCTGCGGCATGGTGGCCGCCGAGTCCACCGTGAATTTCTGCCAAAAGCTTCCGCCCTTCCTCTCCGGAGATGCACCTTTGAAGGATTCTGGTAGTACTTTTTTATACAGCTCTCCCTCGTGGACCCTGTAGGCTTTAGATTGCCGCACTATGCAGCGTGCCTCATTTTGGTCCTCGGGAAGTTCTTGCCTAGTTAGGTAGGCTAGGAATGGTTCTGTCCACGGGGCAATGATGGCCATTATTACGTGGGCTGAAGGTGTTATTTCGGTGGCAGAGCCTCCGATTATGTCAGAGTGTTCGGTATCGGGTATTTTGGCCGGGTCCGGACTATTGTTACCGGTGTCCCCTTCCCATACCACGGATGGCTCAAACAACCTCTCCAAAAAGATGTTGGGGGGATCGCATCGCGTTTTGCACCGATGCGGGCGAGGATATCCGCCGCCTGATTGTTTTCCCGAGCCACATGGTGAAATTCGAGCCCCTCGAACCGAGCTGACATCTTTAGGACGGCGTTTCGATAGGCCACCATCTTTGGATCCTTGGCATCGAAGTCTTCATTTATTTGGGATATTGGAGGTTCGAATCCCCATGCACCTCCAGGCGTTGAATGCCCATGGAAACTGCCATCTAAAGACCATGTAACAGGGCTTCGTATCCGGCTGCGTTGTTGGAGTCTGTATACAGTATCTGCAGTACGTATTGGACTGTATCTCCGGTTGGGGACGTCAGGACGACACCAGCCCCCAGACCAGCCAACATTTTGGAGCCGTCGAAGTGCATGGTCCAATTGGAGTATGCGCTGTACTATTTAGGTAGTTCGGCTTCCGTCCATTCAGCGACAAAGTCGGCCAATACTTGCAATTTAATGGCTCGCCGAGGTTTGTATGTTATGTCGAACAGGAGGAGCTTAATGGCCAATTTGGCAATCTGGCCCGTGGCGTCGCGTTGTTTATAATATCATTAAGTGGCACTTCCGAGGCTACTGTAATCGAACACTCTTGAAAGTAGTGTCGCAGCTTCCGGGATGCCATGAATACCGCATAGGCTATCTTTTGATAATGTGGGTACCGTGACTTGCATGGAGTGAGGACAGTGGATACATAATATACCGGCTTTTGAAGGGGGAATTTATGTCCATCCGCTTCTCGTTCGACGACGAGTACTACGCTTACAACCTGATGAGTTGCCACAATGTACAACAACATTGGTTCGCCGATGTTTGGCGCGGCCAGGATTGGGTTGGTTGCCAGTATGGCTTTTATTTCTTCCAATCCGGCTGTGGTAGCGTCCGTCCACTCAAAGTGTTCGGTGCGCTGAAGGAGGCGATAAAGGGGTAATGCCTTTTCTCCTAAGCGGGAGATAAAGCGGCATAGAGCCTCCACACATCCAGTTAACTTCTGGATTTGTTTGAGGTCTGTTGGGGTAGCCAACTATGACAGAGCTCGGATTTTGGCCGGATTAGCTTCAATTCCTCTACTTGAGACAATGAAGCCCAGGAGCTTTCCGGCCGGTACGCCGAAAATGCATTTTTCTGGATTGAGCTTGATGTCGTATTTTCGGAGGTTGTCGAATGTGAGCCTCAAGTCGTCTATTAGAGAGTCGATGTGCTTGGTTTTGACGACCACATCATCTATGTATGCCTCTACTGTTTTGCAGATCTGTTTCTCCAGACATGTCTGAATCATGTGCTGATATGTTGCGCCGGCGTTTTTTAGCCCGAAAGGCATTGTGTTGAAATAGAAGGGGCTATATGGTGTGATAAATGCCGTTGTGGCTTGGTCGGACTCCGCCATCTTGATTTGGTGGTAGCCGGAGTATGTGTCGAGGAAACACAATGACTCGTGTCCTGCGGTAGCATCGATAATTTTATCAATGCGGGGGAGGGGGAAGGGATCCTTTGGGCAGGCCTTGTTGAGGTCCTTAAAATCGACACACAGGCACCAGGATTTGTCCTTCTTTGGTACTGTGACGCCCTGAGACCGTCGCGTCAGGTGTCTTCCAGTTATTCACCGTCGTTGCCATGTCATTTGCTTGCGTGTTGCATCTTGCCATGTCATCATCCGCATTGCATCATCATGTTTTCGAAAATTGCATTAGTCCGGGTTTCCCCCAGTTCCGTCCGTTGTCCGTTCTGAGTCCAGACACACTTGCACGCGCCCGCGGCACGTCCGAAATATTATTGTATAAGTGTCGGGAGAATGTTCTTGGATTGGGTTGAAAGTTGGCATGTGGTCTTATTATAGTGTAGATAGACCGCCTGTCAAGTTTCATCGCATTCGGAGTTCGTTTGATAGCCCAACCGTTAAACTATAGCGGCATTATAGCCGGGCACACGTCGGACGTTTTCGGTCTCCGGAAACAGTCGTCGGGCCTTCTCTCTTCTCGTTTCTCAGCCTAAGGCCTTCTGCACAGTCCACTACCTACCGCCAGGCCCAACCTAACCTCTCTCGTCAGCCCGCGGCCCTCCTCGCGCGTGCGTCCGAAATTTGTCCCGAACCCGAATCGGGCAGTCGTCACCGTTGGATCCGGATCATCCCCAAACATGTGCAAAACGTCTCCGTTTTCTTATTTGGGCTCCCTAGCCTATTTTTCCCGACCGTCCGATTAAAATCGGAGGGACCTAATACCCCCTTAACCTAATCCACCAGAGTATATAAACGGGGCAACCCTAAAATCAAGGAGAGCTGTCCAATCCTTCCCCCTCGCCGCTGCCACACTCAAACCCCACCTCGGGATCCCCCCAGATCCCCTTCTACTTGGCTCTCCTCCACCCCCCTCCAACCGCAGCCTCCGACCACCTCCCGTGATCTCCGCGCCACCCAAATCCCTTGCAAGCCGCGGCCTCCTCCTTCCGCCCCGCTACCCCATCCCCACTCCCACTGTCGACTGCAAGCCGCTGCCCGCCGCAACAGCAGCCAGGAGCTCCCGTATCGTCAACCACTTGCTCGACCTCGCCATCTTCCCCTACCTCTTCGAGCTGGCCGGTCTCCATCTTCTCGTTCATATAGAGCCGGCAAGATGCCTAGGTCACGGCGTTGTCCCTCTCCACCTTCTCTTTCCTTTCCTCCTCACGTGTCTCCTGCCTGACCATTCCTCTCTCTCGTTATTCTCTCACAGGAACCATGGCGCTGTCGCAAGTCCCCGCCTCCAGCGCCGCCGCACCTTGGAGCAGCCACTGTGGCGCCGTCCGCCTCCGACCCCGTGCAGATCCGAAGCCCTAGCACCGGGCCCCGCTATGTCCGTCGCTCTCTGGCCTTCCTGCCTGCAAGCGCCGCCTTCCCCTTGTCGTCAGCTGCAGGAGCAGCGCGGCCTCTCCTTCTATTCGAGCAATGGAGACAAGCGCGTGCCTGCATCCTCTGCATCGCGGTGCTGTGCCTCTGCGCGCCTGTTGACTCCGCCCGAGCCGCTGCCTCGCTTGCCGCGGCCCAGGATCCAGCGCACCCGCTCGTGAGGCCAGCCGCACCGCTCCAGCGAGCCGGCCCAGATCTGCCAGCCCAGCCGGCCCATCTTCTCCTCTGGGCCCAATGTGAGCAGCCCGAGCTCCCCTGCACTGTTGGGCCGCCTAAGATTTGGCCCGGGACTTGTATTTTTTTCGCATAGCGATTTTTCCTATTTATCCAGGAGACTGCCAGTTTACAGTTTAGTCCCTAGTCTTCATGCATATTATAACTCATGATCTATGCGTCATATGTAAAAAATTAATATATGAAACCTGCTTAGAATTTTGTGTAGATTAATAATATCCAATTTTCTTGCATGTTTAAAATGTTTAAATTGCTGTTTGTTTAAATTTGCCCCTATGCCATGTTAAAATGATTTAATTCATAACTAAATAACCATAACTCGGTTTGTAAGAAACTTTATATGTAAATGGGGTTGAAAAATGCCTAGTTTAACATGGTGGCATCACTTTGCATGTTTAACAACCCTAAAATTGTGTTTAGGGCAGAACAATACCATAACCAAAATATGCACATGAGGATTTTTTTGGACTTGTTGCTTGTTGTTCCGGCCTCATTTAAACTTGCCTAGATAGGTAGTTTTCTTTTGCTTCACCCTCTTTCCATATTTAACAACATTTAATATTGTTGGGTACATAAACAAGAGGAACTAAATAGTTGACGTGGTGTTTCGTCAATATGCAACGAGTTGCATATTGAGCTCCACTTAATTTGTAGGATTGTTTGTGCACTTTTCCATGCCATGCTTCATTATAACAGACATGCATCATACTTGATTGTGCATCATGCCATGATTATGTGATGGTTGTTTACTATGTTGTTTGTTTCTTTCCGGTGTGCTTCTTCGGGTTGGTTTCGATAACATCGTGTTGTGAGGATTCGTTCGACAACATCCATTTGTCTTCCTCATGGACTCGTTCTTCTTCCTTGCGGGATCTCAGGCAAGATGACCATACCCTCGAAATCACTTCTATCTCTGTTTGCTAGATGCTCGCTCTTTTGCTATGACTATGCTGCGATACCTACCGCTTGCTTATCATGCCTCCCATATTGCCATGTCAAGCCTCTAACCCACCTTGTCCTAGCAAACCGTTGTTTGGCTATGTTACCGCTTCGCTCAGCCCCTCTTATAGCGTTGCTAGTTGCAGGTGAAGATTGGAGTTTGTTCCTTGTTGGAACATGGATATTTGTTGGGATATCACAATATCTCTTATTTAATTAATAAACCTATATACTTGGTAAAGGGTGGAAGGCTCAGTGTCGGTGTCAAAACCAGCCGATCTCGGGTAGGGGGTCCCGAACTGTGTGTCTAGGACGGATGGTAACAGGAGGCAAGGGACACAAAGTTTTACCCAGGTTCGGGCCCTCTCGATGGAGGTAAAACCCTACATCCTGCTTGATTAATATTGATGATATGGGTAGTACAAGAGTAGATCTACCGCGAGATCGAGGAGGCTAAACCCTAGAAGCTAGCCTATGGTATGATTGTTGATGTGTATGTTGTCCTACGGACGAAAACCCTACGGTTTATATAGACACCGGATAGGGTTAGGGTTACATAGAGTCGGTTACAATGGTAGGAGATCTTCATATCCGTATCGCCAAGCTTGCCTTCCACGCCAAGGAAAGTCCCTTCCGGACACAGGACGGAGTCTTCAATCTTGTATCTTCATAGTCCAAGAGTCCGGCTGAAGGTATAGTTCGGCTATCCGAACACCCCCTAATCCAGGACTCCCTCAGTAGCCCCCGAACCAGGCTTCAATGACGATGAGTACGGCGTGCAGATTGTCTTCGGCATTGCAAGGCAGGTTCTCCTCCAAATTCTGTGTACCTGTTTGAATAAAGTCCGGTTTCTTGTAGATGTTGCTCTCCTTGGCTTCTACGCCCAATAATGGCCGCTCCCCATGTGTCAAACGAATATGAAAAGTCTGAGTGTTTTTACATTCACACTTCTAGCCGCATAAATGAGCTGCCCTATTTAAGGGGACGAGGATTTAGATCCAATCCACACCATCTCCCCTCCATGAGTGTTCATCAGAGCGCATCCGACAAAAGTCCATTCCACCATGGCCAGCCGTCGCAACTCCTCCCCTCGCCCTTCCAGCCCTAAGCCTGGATATTGGGAGAGATGTTCCATCCCGCATAGTGAGCTAGTGACACTCCAGACCAAGGGATTTCTCCCCCTGGCCTATATGGTCCCGGTTCGAGCCGGTCTTGCCGTCTACAACGGCGGAGAGCAAGCAGAGAATGCCCCTAATCCCTCCAAAGGAGAGCGGGTGTGCCTCGTCCCTTACTTAATAAGGGGGCTCAGATTTCCAATCCATCCATTTCTCCGGGGGTTGCTGGAGTTCTACGGCCTCCAGCTATATAATCTCACGCCTGCCTCAGTACTGCATATCGCGGGCTTTGTAGCCCTCTGCGAGCTGTTCTTGGGTGTCGAAGCTCATTTCGGACTGTGGAAGGAGCTATTTTGCCTCGTGCCTCGTTCCAAGAAGGGGTCAATGTATCAAGTGGGTGGAGCCGAAGTGTGGCGCATCGCCGGGACCGGATATCTGTCCGGAACCCCAAAGAAGGCGTCCGAAGACTGGCCCTCGGAGTGGTTTTATATAGAAGACGTCCCACTGCCGGATCATGTCCGGATCGGCCTCCCTGAATTCAATAGTGCTCCCTTAAAGAAGCGCCTAAGCTGGCGCCCACGGAGCCCTCAGAGGGGAGGTGACAGGGACATCATTTACCTGATGGGCCGAATAAGATTGTTAGCCCATTCTGGACTAACCATGATCGGGGTTATGGCTGAATGCATTATGCGGGGGGTGCAGCCGCTTCAGTATAGAAGCCACCCCATGTGGGACTTCAACGGGGAGGACGACGCCACCCGCTACGGCCGTAAGGGGCCAGATTCAGCTGCCGCTCTACTAAAGATCTTGTCCACTTTATATAAGGGAGAAGAGGAGGAATTTCTCCGCGTCAACCCTCAGGGCGGATTCTCCATGCACAATCCCTCAAGTTGGGTAAGCGGCCGTATTTACTTGTCCATCCGTTTTGTATTCCCATCGTTAAATATTCAATCTAACGACTTCAACGCAGGAACTTTGCCGGGCTGTTAAGGAAATAAGCAGCCCTCCTCCACAACCAGAGGACCCAGGACGGTCCCTCGACTCGGCCTCCCAAGAGGATCCGGACATATCTGTGGAGCTGATTGATGGAGTGTTCCATCAACTGAGCAAGGACAACGCCTTGGTGGCCATAACGACCGATTACCCAGGGCTAATCCTGACCCCCCAGGTACCTGAGATCAAAGTCCCAGTACCCCGAATAGGTGTCCGCCCACTCGTGTTCAGTTTCCTGATTGCAACCGAACTTTGCAGGGGAGGTATTTAAGGCAGAAGGCCGAACCTGCGGCGACAAGCCAACAAGGGGCCGTAGGGCCCCGCGGGCAGAAAAGAAGTGCAGTTCGGACCGAGGTGTCAGCGCAAAGGTATGGCGCGCCCCCTTATCCCAGGTGTTATACCTTAGAGGCATATTGACACTCGCGCTCTTTTCAGGACAAAGAGACCTCGCCGGACTACATCCGGAGAGGCTGCCAATCGCGCCTCCACCAGCCAGGCTCCAAAGCCTGGTCAGGAGGCGGAGGCGAATGCAAGCCGCGCGCCAGACGCTCCTTCGACGGAGGATGTGGACGGGTTGTCTGCCACCAACTCTGAGGTGGAGAGTGCCATGAACCACAGGCGTCGCCCGACAGTTCTTCGCGACGCTTGTTTCTCCCAAGGGGCGTTAGATGCCTTCAACTCGGGAGATGCGTATCTCCGTGCCGCTCAAAATGGTCTAGCCAGAGCCACAGAGCAGTATGTAAAAGACATACGGGTAAGAAAATTCTGGTAATTATATGTATATACCAGTAGCCCCCGAGACTTGAAACAGTTAGAATAACTGATTTAAGGATCATTTGTGATGCAGGTTCTTACGGAAAAGAATTCCCTACTGTCCAAGGAGCTGGAAGAGTGCAAAGCCCAACTTGAGGCCGCACTAGCCGCGGCAGGGGAGCCTAAGGAGACCCCCTCTGGTAATATACACTTTGAAAGATAAGTATTTTGCGAAGCACGGCTTTGGTGCGAATCTGACAAATGAAATTGCAGATGGCACCGGATTGAATCCGGAAAGGCAACACCTCCTACGCCAGCTAAAGGCTGGTGAGAGGGTGCTGATAAAGGTGATGGGGGAGAAGAACGATCTCCAAGATGCCAACACCAAGCTGGGCGTCGAGTTGAAAGATGTTCGTGCCCAGCTGTCAGCCTCCGTGAAGGAGAATCAGCGGCTTCGGCGCGGCATATTTAGTAAGTGCTTGAACGAACCTTTTGAAAGAAAGTTCGGCGGGGAAGTCGACTAACCGAGCAATGTCTATAGGTGTGCTAATAGGTCGTCCTGCAGAGGAGATGCCCGGTTCTACGGGTGACCTTCTTCACGAGCTCTCGCAACTGCTCGATCGAGTTCGGCAGGCGATGCGAGGCGTCACCCAGGCCCTGTGGCCATCCGTCTCCATGCCCGAAGGTCTTGGAGAGCTTGCGGAGAAGCTAAAGGGAGCACGGCGGCGCTTCCGATTGTGGAAGATATCAGCCTACCGTCAAGGCGCTAGGGAGGCCTGGGCCATGGTGAAGACGCGGTACGCAAAGGCTGACCCCAACCACATGGCCGAGGTCGGTCCTGTAGGGCCCGATGGGAAGGAGATCCCTGTAAGCTTAGTATACGGCCAAGTAGAGTTGGCCGCAAAGTATTCCCAGCAGGACTGTAAATTAGACAGCCTGTTAGATGGTATTGAAGAGGAATACAACCAGTCAAAATGACTATGTAATTTAATTGACATTTATAATGCCTTCTAGCCGGATTGTAGATCATTTGTCACGGCCGACGTTTTCTCTTCAGCCTCGGGACCTGACGGTCCGGAGTGTGTCCGAATTCCCATGCGGTTATATAGGAACCGGGGAATGCATGGAGACCAGGCGTAGGGGTCATTAGGGCGTGAACAGACAAGTGCCCGACTAGGTATGTTATATTACATGGTTAGTAAGAAACATCTTCCGGGGAGAATACTTTCGTTAGGGGTTCCTTTCCCTGGGAGGCATGCCCTAAGGTGCATGTCCATGCTACGAAAAGAAACGCAGGAAAAACATCTGGGGGCGTATAGATAAAAATAAAAAAAGAACATCTTTAGTTCACCGACCGAATATTCCCTTAAGAATGCTAGCTTTCGGCTTCACCCAGTCTGAGGTACACGTCCGGCTGACCCGACAGTAACAATCGCAGAGGTGCTCCCTTTACCACCTAGCCGAACAATCGGGAACGTAGGGGTAAGCACAGGAGCCAGGCAACCCAGCTTGGCCAAAACTTAAGTCATATCGATGCATATAATGGTGAATAAAAGGTACATGCGGAAGTGTGACACATGTGTTGGGCATGAAGCCCGCATGAATAAGCTTCTGTTTAAAGAAGCCCCTAGGTTTAATGAGCGCGGATAGCGCGTCACTTTATGAGCCTTTAGAGGCTATAAGAGAGAGAGAGAGAGAGAAGAAGAAGAGAAATGTAAGACAGAAAATATAAAAAATGGACAGAGGAAGGAGACGAACACAGAGTCTGACGCTAGGCATAGAATCGTCGGAGACGGGCTGCGTTCCATGGGTTTGGCTCGAGTCGGTTATCCGATGCATCCCGCAGGCGGTACGCTCCACCAGTCAGGACTTGGTCAATTATGAAGGGACCTTCCCACTTGGGCTTGAGTTTGTCCTTTTTCTTGTCCGGTAGTCGTAGAACTAATTCGCCAGCGTTGTAATTTTTGGCCCGTACTTCTCTGCTTTGGTATCTTCGAGCCTGCTGTTGATAGAATGCGGAACGGGCTTTTGCCACGTCATGCTCCTCCAATGCATCCAAGCTGTCCTGCCGATCGAGCTCGGCTTCTCTTTATTTGTACATGCGTACTCGAGGTGAGTCATGAATTATGTCGCAAGGCAAAACTGCCTCTGCGCCGTACACCATAAAGAATGGTGTGTATCCGGTGGTGCGATTTGGCCTGGTCCGCAGCCCCTAGAGTACGGAGTCGAGCTCCTCTACCCAGTGCGTGTTAGATTCCTTGAGGGACCGCACTAATCTAGGTTTGATGCCGCTCATGATAAGACCATTTGCATGTTCGACCCGGCCGTTAGTTTGTGGGTGATAGTCGGAAGCATAATCGAGCTTGATGCCCATGTTTTTGCACCAGAGTTTTACCTCGTCGGCCATGAAGTTCGTGCCGTTATCAGTGATGATGCTGTGGGGGACACCGTAACGGTGTACAACCCCGGATATAAAGTCTATCACCGGTCCGGATTCGACCGTCTTAACAGGCTTGGCTTCTATCCATTTGGTGAACTTATCCACCATGACCAGTAAGTATTTTTGCTTGTGGGTTCCGCCTTTAAGGGGTCCAACCATGTCAAGCCCCAGACCGCGAAGGGCCAAGTAATGGGGATAGTTTGGAGGGCGGTGGGTGGCATATGGCTTTGGTTTGCAAAGAGCTGGCAGCCGGTGCATCGTTGGACTAAGTCCTGAGCGTCTGCCCGGGCCGTCGGCCAATAAAAGCCTGTACGGAAGGCCTTGCTTACAAGGGACCGGGCTGCAGCGTGATGACCGCCAAGTCCGGCATGAATTTCAGCCAGAAGGTTCCGCCCCTCCTCTTCGGAGATGCACCTTTGAAGGACTCCGGTAGTGCTTTTCTTATAAAGCTCTCCCTCGTGGACTCTCTAGGCTTTGGATCACCGCACTATGCAGCGTGCCTCATTTTGGTCCTCGAGGAGTTCCCGCCTATTAAGGAAGGCGAGGAATGGTTCTGTCCACGGGGCGATAACGGCCATTATTATGTGGGCTGAAGGTGTTATTTCATTGGCAGAGCCTCCGATTGTGTCAGAATGTTCGGTGTCGGGCAGTGCGGTTGGGTCCGGGCTGTTATTGTTCAGCTCCCCTTCCCATACTACGGATGGCTTGAACAGCCTTTCCAAGAAGATGTTGGGGGGGACTACATCGCGTTTTGCGCCGATGCGTGCCAGGACATCTGCCGCCTGATTATTTTCCCGGGCTATATGGTGAAATTCAAGCCCCTCGAACCGAGATGACATTTTTAGGACGGCATTGCGGTAAGCTACCATTTTTGGATCCTTGGCATCGAAGTCTCCATTTATTTGGGATATTGCGAGGTTCTAGTCCCCGCGCACCTCTAGGCGTTGGATGCCCATGGATACTGCCATCCGGAGACCATGTAAAAGGGCCTCATATTCGGTTGCGTTGTTGGAGTCCGTGTACATAATCTGTAGTACGTATTGAACTGTGTCTCCTATGGGGGACGTCAAAACGACGCCAGCCCCCAGTCCGGCCAACATCTTGGAGCTGTCGAAATGCATGATCCAATTTGAATATGTGCCGTACTCTTTAGGGAGTTCGGCCTCCGTCCATTCCGCGACGAAGTTGGCCAAGACTTGCGACTCGATGGCTCGTCGTGGCTTATAAGTTATGTCGAACGGGAGGAGCTCAATGGCCCATTTTGCAATCCGGCCCATTGCGTCACGGTTGTTTATAATATCGTTAAGTGGTACTTCTGAGGCTACTGTTATTGAACACTATTGAAAGTAGTGTCGTAGCTTCCGGGATGCCATGAATACCGCGTATGCAATCTTTTGATAATGCGGGTACCGTGATTTGCAGGGAGTGAGGACAGTGGACACATAATAGACCGGCTTTTGAAGGGGGAATTTGTGTCCGTCCGCTTCTCGTTCGACGATGAGCACTGTGCTTACAACCTGATGTGTTGCCGCAATGTATAATAGCATTGGTTCGCCAATGTTTGGCGCGGCCATGACTGGGTTTGTTGCCAGTATGGATTTTATTTCGTCGAGTCTGGCCGTGGTTGCATCCGTCCATTTGAAGTGTTCGGTGCACCGAAGGAGGCGGTAAAGGGGTAGGGCCTTTTCTCCCAAGCGAGAGATAAAGCGGCTTAGAGCCGCCACGCATCCGGTTAACTTTTCTATTTGTTTGAGGTCCTTTGGGATATCCAATTGCGACAGAGCTCGGATCTTGGCTGGATTTTCTTCAATTCCTCTACCGGATATAATGAAGCCCAAGAGCTTTCCGGCTGGAACGCCGAAAACGTATTTTTCCAGGTTGAGCTTGATGTCGTATGTTCATAGGTTATCAAATGTGAGCCTCAAGTTGTCTACTATGGATTCAACATGTCTTGTTTTGACGACCACATCATCTACATATGCCTCCACTGTTTTGCCGATCTGGCTTGCCAGACATGTCTGAGTCATGCGCTAATATGTTGTGCCGGCGTTTTTGAGCCCGAAGGGCATCGTGTTGAAGCAGAATGGCCCGTATGGTGTGATAAATGCCGTTGCGGCTTGGTCTGGTTCTGCCATCTTTATTTGATGGTAGCCAGAATATGCGTCGAGGAAACACGACGAATCGTGTCCTGCGGTAGCGTCGATAATTTGATCGATGCCGGGGAGGGGGAAGGGATCCTTTGGGCAAGCCTTGTTAAGGTCTTTAAAATCAACACATAGGCGCCAGGATTTGTCCTTCTTTGGTACCACCACCAGGTTTGCTAGCCAGTCCGGATGTTTTATATCTCTGTTGAATCTGGCCTCCAATAGCTTTGCTAGCTCCTCTCCCATGGCCTGTCTCTTAGGTTCGGAAAAACGCCAAAGAGCCTGTTTGACAGGTTTGAATCCTGTTTGGATATTTAAGCTGTGCTCGGCCAGCCTGCATGGGATTCCTGGCATGTCTGAAGGGTGCCAGGCGAAAATGTCCCAGTTCTCTCGTAGGAATTCTCGTAATGCAGCGTCGACATCAGGGTTTAACTATGCCCCGATGGAAGCTGTTTTATTGGGGTCCGTTGGATGGACTTGGAATTTGACTATTTCGTCTGCCGGTTTAAAGGAGGTGGACTTGGATCTTTTGTCGAGTACCACGTCATCCCTATTCACCGTAGAGCGCAGTGCAGTTAGCTCCTCAGCCGCTAGGGCTTCGGATAGTGCCTCGAGGGCCAGTGCGGCTATCTTGTTTTCTGCGCGGAGTGCTATGTCCGGATCACTAGCGAGATGATGATCCCGTTAGGCCCGGGCATCTTGAGCTTCATGTACCCGTAATGGGGTATTGCTTGGAAGATTGTAAACGCTTCCCGCCCTAGCAGAGCGTGATAACCGCTGCTAAGCGGAGCCACCTGGAATGTGACCTCTTCGGACCTGTAATTATATTGCGTGCCGAACACCACATCTAGTGTGATTTTTCCTGTACAGCGCGCTTCCCGACTGGGGATTATTCGTCTAAAGGTTGTGCTGCTTCGCTCAATGCGGTTCCAGTCTATTTCCATTTTTTGAAGGGTCTCCTCATAAATGAGGTTCAATCCGCTGCCGCCGTCCATGAGTACCTTGGTAAGATGAAAGCCGTCCACTATTGGACTGAGGACCAATGCGGCTGGTGCTCGGGCTGTTCGGAATTTAGGTTCATCACTGGCGTTAAAGGTAATAGCTGTCTCACTCCATGGGTTTATTGTTGCTACTTGGTAGACTTCGGCAAGGCTGCGGAGTGTCCTTTTTCGCATATTATTTGATGCGAAAGTCTCGAAGACTGTTAATACCGTATTGGAGTCTTTGGGGTGGCTTTTTGTGGTCTCCGAAATTAGGAGATTTTTGCCAATTTTGTCCACATGCCGGAGTATCCAACATGCTCTGAGGCTGTGAGTTGGTGTGGCATCCTCTGTACAGTGAATTTTACAAGTCCATTAAGCCATCCTTCCAGTACGGTTCCATGCCCTATAGAGGGTTTTTGCTTTTTAGTGCTTGACCCGGGTGACTGGTGATGATGCACCCTTTTATTTCGGACTGGGTTTGTATTCAGGGCCGGATTGTCCCAAAATTTTACTTTAGTTTTCCAGGCGCTTTCTATCGCACAATACTTTCATACAATGGACGCCAAGTCAGCGAAGCGTGTGATATCACGGCGACTTATGGCGTTGAGTATTCCCTTGTCCGTGCGGCAGTCCCTTAGTCTGTTCTTAACCAGGAGGAATCTGGCCCAGTAATGATGTACTGTTTCATCGGGTTCTTGCCTGATTTTGGATAGATCGCTTATGTTGGGGTGGGTGGGTGGAATTAAATCCGAAACCTCACCCCATCTAAGGCTCAGAGGCCGAGGAATTTCCGAACTCGAAAATTTGGATTCCTAGATGTCGTCTAATGAATCCAGCCCGTCGCTTGACTCTAAGTTCAGGTTTTGGGTGATATCCTCCCCTCCGCGGGTATCCGGCTTGGAGGGATCGGGAATCCGGATGTAGCGAGTCCTTAAGATAGATGAAGGGTCGCCGCACTGTCCCTCTACCATGGCAACGTGATGGGTGACTTGGGGAGAGTTAATCTCTCTCAGATCGGTTTTAGGCCTGATCTCGTCGTAATCCGTAGCGACTCCCAGGGCGGCGAAAAGATCCAAGAGCTCGTTTATGGAGGAAAGCTCCATTGGATCTAACTGCTCGACAAGTTCCGAGCTGACATGAAGATTGTTTTCGATGGCTCGAGAGGTCATCGTCGGCGCAGAAGCCGAACAGGCGGTCATAAGAAAACCACCTAGCTGGAGGGTTTGGCCGACAGCCAAAGCTCCCTTAGCAACGGTGCCGTGTTTAAAGACGGGGCGTGGCATCCTTCCTGATGGCGACGACACAGAGGAACTCTTAATGAAAGCACCAATGTAGGTGTCAAAACCGGCAGATCTCGGGTAGGGGGTCCCGAACTATGCGTCTAGGCCGGATGGTAACAGGAGGCAAGGGACACGAAGTTTTACCCAGGTTCGGGCCCTCTCGATGGAGGTAAAACCCTACGTCCTGCTTGATTAATATTGATGATATGGGTAGTACAAGAGTAGATCTACTGTGAGATCGAGGAGGCTAAACCCTAGAAGCTAGCCTATGGTATGATTGTTGATGTGTATGTTGTCCTACGGACTAAAACCCTCCGGTTTATATAGACACCGGATAGGGTTAGGGTTACATAGAGTCGGTTACAATGGTAGGAGATCTTCATATCCGTATCGCCAAGCTTGCCTTCCACGCCAAGGAAAGTCCCTTCCGGACACGGGACGGAGTCTTCAATCTTGTATCTTCATAGTCCAGGAGTCCGGCTGAAGGTATAGTCCGGCTATCCGAACACCCCCTAATCCAGGACTCCCTCACTCAGTCTTATGCCTGGTGTTTTGTTCCACTCTTGCCGCCCTAGTTTCCGTCATACCGGTGTTATATTCCTTGATTTTGCGTTCCTTACACGGTTGGGTTATAATGGGAACCCCTTGATAGTTCGCTTTGAATAAAACTCCTCCAGCAAGGCCCAACCTTGGTTTTACCATTCGCCACCTAGCCTTTTCCCTTGGGAGTCACGCATCCCGAGGGTCATCTTATTTTAACCCCCCGAGCCAGTGCTTGTCTAAGTGTTGGTCCGAACTAGAGTCCTTTGCAGCGCCACCTCGGGGAAACTTGAGGGCTGGTTTTAGTTGTACGGAGCGCTCATCCGGTGTTGCCCTGAGAACGAGATATGTGCAGCTCCTATCAGGATGTCGGCGCATCGGGTGGTCTTGCTGGACTTGTTTTACCATTGTCGAGATGTCTTGTAACCGGGATTCCGAGTCTGATCGGGTCTTCCTGGGAGAAGGAATATCCTTCGTTGACCATGAGAGCTTGTGATGGGCTAAGTTGGGACACCCCTGCAGGGTTTTGAACTTTCGAAAGTCGTGCCCGCGGTTATGGGAAGATGGGAATTTGTTAATGTCCGGTTGTAGAAAACCTGTAACTTAACTTATTTAAAATGCATCAACCGTGTGTGTAGCCGTGATGGTCTCTTTCCGGTGGAGTCCGGGAAGTGAACACGGTGTTGGAGTTATGCTTGAACGTAGGTTGTTCTAGGATCACTTCTTGATCATAGTTTTATCGATCGTGCCTTGCCTTCTCTTCTCGCTCTCATTTGCGTATGTTTAGCCACCATATATGCTAGTCGCTTGCTGCAGCTCCACCTCATACCTTTTCCCTACCTATAAGCTTAAATAGTCTTGATCGCGAGGGTGTGAGATTGCTGAGTCCCCGTGACTCACAATTTACTCCCAAAACCTGTTTGCAGGTGCCGATGACACCGTGCAGGTGACGCAACCGAGCTCAAGGAGGAGCTCGATGACGATCATGTTCGTTATGTTGTTCCATTTCCAATTGATCAGTAGTGGAGCCCAGTTGGGACGATCGGGGATCTATGTAGCATTTGGGGTAGTCTTCTTTTATTTTGGTTCCATAGTCGGACCTTGTTTGTATCTGGATGAATGTAATGCTTTATTCATGTTTTGTGTGAAGTGGCGATTGTAAGCCAACTATGTACCTTTTTTCCCTTATTGTATTACATGGGTTGTTGTGAAGATTACCTCACTTGCGACATTGCTTTCAATGCGATTATGCCTCTAAGTCGTGCTTCGACACGTGGGAGATATAGCCGCATCGAGGGCGTTACAAGTTGGTATCAGAGCCTTCCCCGACTTTAGGAGCCCCCTGCTTGATCGAATCGCTGGCGTTGTTGAGTCTTGAAATATGTTTTCAGTCTATTAGGATTATATTTATCGGAGAGTAGGATTCTTTTTACTCCTGAGTCCCTTCGTCGCTCTGGTGAGGCATCCTGACGTAGAGTTTTGACTCTTCTCTTCTCAAATTTCACTAATTTTTTTTAGGATCACGCGGGTATCTTAGAATCGTTCCGATGGTTTTGTGACGAGAACATTGTTCTTGGTGCCTCCTGACATTTAGGGGTTGTGGCAGTGTCCCGGGGAGTTGAGCTCTGAGGTGTTGTCATCACAATTTTATTGCTGCAGTTCTGGAATACCTGAGTTTTGCCGACATCGAAAATCTCTTTTATGCAGTTGTTGGTGAGATAACCTCGATGCCACCCAGTACTGGGGCGGGAGTTCGGGAGTATTGCCATAACTCGTATAACGGATGATTTTCGAAGGTTGAGGTAGATGATTTCCGAAGGTTTCTTGGTTATGTGTTGAAGGATGGATACAGCTGGATGTAGGATTTGCTAGTTTTGGGTGAGATATTATGCTTCCCCTGTATCCCCAACACCTGATTGCATAACCAGAAAGTTTCGGGAGTTTATAAGGGGGAATTCAAGTAGCTCTTAGGATATCTTTCTGACAGGTGTATGATATGAAATTGGGGTTCGGCGTCTAGTGGTCTGCCTATCCACGGTTGGTTTTACAGTGGTCTCGTTGTGTCTTAAAGAGTCCTTGGCTATGCTGACTCGAGGACACTTCGTATGTCATGTGCACTGCCTTGTACATGATGGTGTTGTACGATCGAGCCCGTGTAGGCCCCACCACGAAAACTTCTGACGAAATCTCTATCATATGTTTGTTCCGGCTTATTTTGCAAGCCAATACTTTGTTTTGTTTTCAGTTGTGGTATTGGAGTTGCTTCAATGTCAAATGTTGATTCCATACCTTTCCTAAGCGGTGTTCTCATACTCCTATGTGAATACCAATCCTTTTCGATCATCGAGATTGTCATGTCAATCCTTTTCAACCGGTGTGTTTTCTCTTCAAGTGGATCCGATCATTTTAACATCCACAAGATCACCTCTAGGTTTTCCCAACGGTGTCTGTTTCATCCGTCCCCAAGTTCTCTTTGTTTTTCCCGCCCTCCCACCCTTTGTCTTCAAGGACTTGGATTTCTTAATCGAGTATCCTTTTATTGATGGGAAGTCTCTCCAATCTTTTCCGTCAATATTCTTATCCGGTGATTCTCAAGAAGATTCTTACGGAGATTCAAGATCATCATTCTTCATTCTTTTCTTCTCCGGTGGTTTCAATTCAAGCTTTTGGTGTTGATCTTATCCTTTTTCTTCGTGGCAAATACTTTCTTATGCCGGTGCACCTCATAATCTTCCATTTCTCGCTATTCAATTGTTCCGGAGTGTTCAAGATATCTCGAGGCTGTTATCTCATTCAAGTCATTTAAATCAACCGGTGCAATATCTCTTCCTAAGTAATCGTTCTATGGTGTATATTTTGAGTGGGCCCTAACCCACAGGTCTTTTCCCAGGATCTTACCTGACTCTTCTAATTTTCCCGGAGCTAACCAAAATTCTTTGAAAATTGACGTAAGAAGGAATTATCATCAGTCATATGTTCTTCTCTAAGATCTTTCGAATTCTTTTCATCGATTGATTCAACCTTTCCATTATTCATTCTTCCGGAGTATCTCAACAATTCATGGTGGTGTTTCTCGTCGAAATTCTCAGATTTTGAAGACCGAAGAAGAGTTTTTTTCCCTCCAAACCTTATCCGTTCTCTCAGAGATTCGTGATTCTAACTTGTTGCCATCCTCTCATAATTGTTTTCAATTGTGAGAATTCTTTTCATCTATCCAGAGCAATTCAAGATTCTTTTTAGTTTGATTCTCCGGAGCCCATCATCTCAGAATTATTCATTCTTAGTGTGTAGCTATCATTCTCCAAAATCTTACCAGTGCATCATTCAAATATCCTCTAATCAGCTCATGACCTCTTCGTTCTCATGTATCTACATTCCCTTAAGTATCTTCATTCGTTTTTTTTCCAATTCTTCCCGGTGATTTGTGCCTTTTGCTACATTCATTTTCAATTCTTACGGTGGTTTGCTCTAGATTCTATTCCATGGTTATCACATCAATTCATTCGTTGTTTCCAAATCCTACCGGTGGTTCGTTGAAGACCCTCTCAAGTTGCGCTATGTCTCTCTTAATCCTTTCTACGAGAATAAGTAGTGTGTCAAATCCGTTGCTTGTCATCAATCTAAATTGGTGAAGGATGAGCATAACATAATTCTTATTCTTGATTCACCCAAATGATTAATTCTTTATTCCGGAGGCTCATCAAATTCTCGGTTCGAGATGCTTTATCTATTCTTTTCCCGGAGTTCCAAGTTCTCTCAATTATTTCATCGTGAAGATCCATCTAATCATTGCAAGGATTCACCATGTGTTTTCAACTTCTCTTTCCTTTTGTTTGATCATTCTTTTATTATCGGAGTTCTTCATGAAGGTTCTACATGATGGTTCATCAAGGATTTAATTCCTTCTCGAAGTGTTCATCGAGATTCTTTTCAGAGGAGTTCAAGCATTCTTCATCTTGCGTTCCGAAATGCAATTGTTATCCGTTATCTTTGGAGGTGGTATTATGTCATTCTCGATAATTTTTCCTTCATGTTTCATGTTTCACAAGTTTCAAGAGTGACATATTTAAATCCATCATTTTCTCTTCGCTCAAGACATCTTTTCAAACCATCATTTTCTTCATTGGGATTATCTTGGGTTATATTTCACCTAAAGCTTTTCCCTAAGGATTCTTGCTATTTATGGTGCTTATAAATGATCCAAGTTCTTCATTTATCCTCCTGGTGAAATAGTTTCTTGTCTGCTTGTTCATATCAATCCAATCTTGTTTCCATTTATGGGAGGTTCTCACCTCAAGTTCGTGAGATGTTTTCCATAAGCCCACATCAAGCTTATTCTTTTCGTTGTTATTTCCCAACAACTCCCTTAAATCCTTCTTTTTAAGGATGCTCTCTCAAATTCATTTGAGGTAGAACATGTTGTTTTCTTCTCCGTTCTTTTCATTGCATTCTTTCATTTCTTCCGGAGGCATTGTGATGATGCTCTCTTCACTCATCATCTCGTATTGTGAAGATCATGCTCTTTCCTTTTGTTTATCCATTCAACCGGAGTGTCGTGCCCTCTTTTCAAGTTCTCCCCATTCTATCAAGTTTTGCCTCCCTTCTCAACCGGAGTGCTGTCTGAAATCTTTCTTACCCATTGTGCCTTTCTTTCAATAGTATCGGAGGCACTGTGTTGTTGATTTCGTCAAGTATCTTCTCATCTTGTCAAGTTCATGTTCTATTCCTTCCATTTTCAGTCGGAGTGCTGTCTAAATTATATCAGTCTTATTCCTTCTCTATCTTGTTTTAACCAGAGTGCTTGCATGTACTTCTTGTCCATTGCAACCCCTTTTTCTAATTTCTTTCAACTTATAGGGTTCTCGTGATGTTCCTTGTTCCTCTTTTCTAACGGAGGCTTTCAACTTTGTTCATCTCTGTTGTATTCTTTATTTCCATTTGTCCAACCTCTCAAGGTTCGTGGTTTCACTCGTTTGTCCAAGAAGCAACTTAGTTTTACCTCTTCTTTTTCCTCTTCCGTTTCCCTTCGGTGCCTTTCTAGATCTCGGGACGAGATCCTCTCGTAGTGGAGTGTTGTGACGCCCCGAGACCGTTGCGGCAGGTGTCATCCAGTTATTCGCCGTCGTTGCCATGCCATTCGCTTGCGTGTTGCATCTTGCCATGTCATCATCCGCATTGCATCATCATGTTTTCGAAACTTGCATTAGTCCGGGTTTCCCCCAGTTCCGTCCGTTGTCCGTTCTGAGTCCAGACACACTTGCACGCGCTCGTGGCACACCCAAAATATTATTTTATAAGTGTCGGGAGAATGTTCTCGGATTGGGTTGAAAGTTGGTGTGTGGTCTTATTATAGTGTAGATAGACCGCCTGTCAAGTTTCATCGCATTCGGAGTTCATTTGATAGCCCAACCGTTAAACTATAACTGCATTATAGCCGGGCACACGTCGGACGTTTTCGGTCTCCGGAAATAGTCGCCGGGCCTTCTCTCTTCTCTTTTCTCAGCCTAAGGCCTTTTGCACAGTCTACTACCTACCGCCAGGCCCAACCTAACCTCTCTCGTCAGCCCGCGGCCCTCCTCGCGCGTGCGTCCGAAATCTGTCCCGAACCCGAATCGGGCAGTCGTCACCGTTGGATCCGGATCATCCCCAAACATCTACAAAACGTCTCCGATTTCTTATTTGGGCTCCCTAGCCTATTTTTCCCGACCGTCCGATTTAATTCAGAGGGACCAAATACCCCCTTAACCTAATCCACCAGAGTATATAAACGGGGCAACCCTAAAATCAAGGAGAGCTGTCCAATCCTCCCCCCTCACCGCCGCCACACTCAAACCCCACCTCGGGATCCCCCCAGATCCCCTTCTCCTCGGCTCTCCTCCACCCCCTCCAACCGCAGCCTCCGACCACCTCCCATGATCTCTGCACCACCCAAATCCCCAGCAAGCGGCGGCCTCCTCCTTCCGCCCCACTGCCCCGTCCCTGCTCCCACCGTCGACCGCAAGCCGCTGCCCGCCGCAATAGCTACCGGGAGCTCCCGTATCGTCAACCACCTGCCCGTCCTCGCCATCTTCCCCTACCTCTCCGAGCTGGCCAGTCTCCATCTTCTTGTTCGTATAGAGCCGGCGAGATGCCCAGGTCACGGCGCCGTCCCTCTCCACCTTCTCTTTCCCCTCCTCACGCGGCTCCTGCCTGACCATTCCTCTCTCTCGTTATTCTCTCACAGGAACCATGGCGTCGTTGCAAGTCCCCGCCTCCAGCGCCGCCGCACCTTGGAGCAGCCACTATGGCACCGTCCGCCTCCGACCCCGTGTAGATCCGAAGCCCTAGCACCGGGCTCCGCTATCTCCGTCGCTCTCTGGCCTCCCTACCTGCAAGCGCCGCCTTCCCCTCGTCGTCAGCTGTAGGAGCAGTGCGGCCTCTCCTTCTGTTTGAGCAATGGAGACAAGCGCGTGCCTGCATCCTCTGCATCAAGGTGCCGCGCCTCTGCACGCCCGTTGACTCCGCCCGAGCCGCTGCCTCGCTTGCCGCAGCCCAGGATCCAGCGCGCCCGCTCGCGAGGCCAGCCGCACCGCTCCAGCGAGCCGGCCCAGATCTGCCAGCCCAGCCAGCCCATCTTCTCCTCTGGGCCCAATGTGAGCAGCCCGAGCTCCCCTGAACTGTTGGGCCGCCTAAGATTCGGCCCGGGACTTGTATTTTTTTTCACATAGCGATTTTTCCTATTTATCCAGGAGACTGCCAGTTTACAGTTTAGTCCCTAGTCTTCATGCATATTATAACTCATGATCTATGCATCATATGTAAAAACTTAATATATGAAACCTGCTTAGAATTTTGTGTAGATTAATAATATCCAATTTTATTGCATGTTTAAAATGTTTAAATTGTTGTTTGTTTAAATTTGCCCCTATGCCTTGTTAAAATGATTTAATTCATAACTAAATAACCGTAACTCGGCTTGTAACAAACTTTATATGTAAATGGGGTAGAAAAATGCCTAGTTTAACATGGTGGAATCACTTTGCATGTTTAACAACCCTAAAATTGTGTTTAGGGCAGAACAGTACCATAACCAAAATATGCACATGAGGATTTTTCCGGACTTGTTGCTTGTTGTTCCGGCCTCATTTAAACTTGCCTATATAGGTAGTTTTCTTTTGCTTCACCCTCTTGCCATATTTAACAACATTTAATATTGTTGGGTACATAAACAAGAGGAACTAAATAATTGACGTGGTGTTTCGTCAATATGCAACGAGTTGCATATTGAGCTCCACTTAGTTTGTAGGATTGTTTGTGCACTTTTCCATGCCATGCTTCATTATAACGGACATGCATCATACTTGATTGTGCATCATGCCATGATTATGTGATGGTTGTTTACTAAGTTGTTTGTTTCTTTCCTGTGTGCTTCTTCGGGTTGGTTTCGATAACATTGAGTTGTGAGGATCCGTTTGACAACGTCCGTTTGTCTTCCTCATGGACTCGTTCTTCTTCCTTGCGGGATCTCAGGCAAGATGACCATACCCTCGAAATCACTTCTATCTTTGCTTGCTAGATACTCACTCTTTTGCTATGCCTATGTTGCGATACCTACCACTTGCTTATCATGCCTCCCATATTGCCATGTCAAGCCTCTAACCCACCTTGTCCTAGCAAACCGTTGTTTGGCTAAGTTACCGCTTCGCTCAGCCCCTCTTATAGCGTTGCTAGTTGCAGGTGAAGATTGGAGTTTCTTCCTTGTTGGAACATGGATATTTGTTGGGATATCACAATATCTCTTATTTAATTAATGCACCTATATACTTGGTAAAGGGTGGAAGGCTTAGCCTTATGCCTGGTGTTTTATTCCACTCTTGCCGCCCTAGTTTCCGTCATACCGGTGTTATATTCCTTGATTTTGCGTTCCTTACCCGGTTGGGTTATAATGGGAACCCCTTGACAGTTCGCTTTGAATAAAACTCCTCCAGCAAGGCCCAACCTTGGTTTTACCATTCACCACCTAGCCTTTTTCCCTTTGGGGTCGCGCATCCCAAGGGTCATCTTATTTTAACCCCCCCGGGCCACTGCTTGTCTAAGTGTTGGTCCGAACTAGAGTCCTTTGCAGCGCCTCCTCGGGGAAATTTGAGGGTTGGTTTTAGTTGTACGGAGCGCTCATCCGGTGTTGCCCTGAGAATGAGATATGTGCAACTCCTATCAGGATGTCGGCGCATCGGGTGGTCTTGCTGGACTTGTTTTACCATTGTTGAGATGTCTTGTAACCGGGATTCCGAGTCTGAACGAGTCTTCCTGGGAGAAGGAATATCCTTCATTGACCGTGAGAGCTTGTGATGGGCTAAGTTGGGACACCCCAGCAGGGTTTTGAACTTTCGAAAGTCGTGCCCGCGGTTATGGGCAGATGTGAATTTGTTAATGTCTGGTTGTAGAAAACCTGTAACTTAACTTATTTAAAATGCATCAACCGCGTGTGTAGCTGTGGTGGTCTCTTTCCGGCGGTGTCCGGGAAGTGAACACGGTGTTGGAGTTATGATTGAACGTAGGTTGTTCTAGGATCACTTCTTGATCATAGTTTTATCCACCATGCCTTGCCTTCTCTTCTCTCTCTCACTTGCGTATGTTTAGCCACCATATATGCTAGTCGCTTGCTGCAGCACCACCTCATACCTTTTCACTACCTATAAGCTTAAATAGTCTTGATCGCGAGGGTGTGAGATTGCTGAGTCCCCGTGACTCACAGTTTACTTCCAAAACTAGTTTGCAGGTGCCGATGACATCGTGTAGGTGACGCAACCGAGCTCAAGGAGGAGCTCGATGAAGATCATGTTCATTATGTTGTTCCGTTTCCAGTTGATCAGTAGTGGAGCCCAGTTGGGACGATCGGGGATCTGTGTAGCATTTGGGGTAGTCTTCTTTTATTTTGGTTCCGTAGTCGGACCTTGTTTGTATCTGGATGAATGTAATGCTTTATTCAAGTTTTGTGTGAAGTGGCGATTGTAAGCCAACTATGTACCTTTTTTCCCTTATTGTATTACATGGGTTGTTGTGAAGATTACCTCACTTGCGACATTGCTTTCAATGCGATTATGCCTCTAAGTCGTGCTTCGACACGTGGGAGATATAGCCGCATCGAGGGCGTTACAGGTACCATCACCAGGTTTGCTAGCCAGTCCGGGTGTTTTATTTCTCCAATGAATCCGGCCTCTAATAACTTGGCTAGTTCTTCTGCCATAGCTTGTCTCTTAGGTTCAGAGAAACGCCGAAGAGTCTGCTTGACCGGCTTGAATCCCTTTAGAATATTGAGGCTGTGCTTGGCCAGCCTGTGTGGGATTCCTGGCATGTCTGAGGGGTGCCAGGCGAATATGTCCCAACTCTCGCGCAGGAACTCTCGTAGTGCGGCATCCACGCGAGGTTTAGCTGTGCCCTGATGGAGGCTGTTTTTGTAGGGTCCGTTGGGTGGACTTGGAATTTGACTATTTCATCCGCTGGTTTAAAAGAGGTGGACTTGGATATCTTGTCAAGTATCACATCGTCCCTGTCCACTGTGGAGGGTTGCGCAGTTAACTCCTCGGCCGAAAGGGCTTCGGACAATGCCTCAAGGGAGAATGTGGATGTTTTGTTTTCGGCGCGGAGTGCTGTGTCCGGATCACTAGCGAGAGTGATGATTCCGTTGGGCCCGGGAATTTTGAGCTTCATGTACCCATAATGGGGTATGGCTTGGAAGATTGTGAACGCCTCCCGTCCTAAAAGGGCGTGGTATCCACTACTGAACGGGGCCACTTGGAATGTAATTTCTTCGGACCTATAGTTCTCCGGCGTGCCGAATACCACATCTAGTGTGATTTTCCCGGCACAGCGTGCTTCCCGACTGGGATGATTCCTCTGAAGGTTGTGCTGCTTTGCTCAATGCGGTTCCAGTCTATTTCCATTTTTTGAAGAGTTTCCTCATAGATGAGGTTCAATCCACTGCCGCCGTCCATGAGTACTTTGGTGAGTCGAAAGTTGTCCATAATTGGACTGAGGACCAGTGCAGCTGGTGCTCGGGCTGTTCGGAATTTAGGTTCATCACTAGCATTGAAGGTAATAGCCGTGTCACTCCATGGATTTATTCCTGCCATGTGGAGTGTTCGCTTGCGCCTATTATTTGATGCGAAGGTTTCGAAGAATGATAATACCATATTGTTATCCACGTGATGATGCTCTGTGGTATTTGGGACGAGAAGATCCTCACCACTTTTAGCCACCTGCCGGAGTACCCAACATGCTCTAAGGCTGTGTGTTGGTGTGGTATCCGTTGTACTATGAATTTTGCAGGGGCCGTTGAGCCATCCCTCCAATACGGTTCCATGCCCTGTAGAGGGTTTTTGTTTCTTTGTAACTAACTCGGGTGTCTTATGATAGTGCACCCTTTTACTTTGGACTGGGTGTATATTCCGAGCCGGATTATCGCAAAATTTGGTTTCAGTTTTCCAGGCGCTTTCCATGGCACAGTACTTTCGTACTATGGATGCCAAGTCAGCGAAGCATGATATGTCACGATGACTTAAGGCGTTGAGGATTCCCTTGTCCATGCAATTATTGCAGAAAAATGAGACTGCGTCTTCCTCGCGACAGTCCTTAACCTTGTTCATCACAAGGAGGAATCTGGCCCAATAATGATGTACTATTTCATGGGGCTCTTGCCTTATGTGGGAAAGATTGTTTATGTCTGGGTGGGTGGGTGGATTTGAGTCTGAACCCCTACCCGATCTGAGACCCAGGGGCCGAGGAGTTTCCGATCTTGGAAGTTCGGATTCCGGGATGTTGCCCCATAAGTCTGGCCCGCTACCTGACTCTAGGTTCAGGGCTTGGGTGATGTTCTCCGATAAACGGGTATCCGGCTCGGTGAGTTTAGGAATCCGGACATAGTTAGTCCTCAAGATAGAGGAAGAATCGAGACATTGTTCCTCCACCACCGCAATATGATGGGTGACCGGTGGAGAGTTAATCTCCCTTTGACCGGGTTTAAGCCCAATCCGTTCATAGTCTATAGCGACCCCCAGGGCGGCGATACGATCCAAGAGCTCGTTTAGGGAAGAGAGCTCCATTGGATCCATCTGCTCGGCAAATTCCGAGCCCACGTGGAGGCTGTTTTTGATGACCCGAGAAGTCATCGTCGGTGCAGCGGCCGAACGGGCGGTCATGATGAAACTGCCTAGCCGGAGAGTTTGGCCGACAGCCAGGGCTCCCCCGGCGGTAATGTTGTTTTTAACAACGAGACGAGGCATCCTTCCTTACGGCGACGACACAGTGGAACTTTCAATGAAACCACCAATGTCGATGTCAAAACCGGAGGATCTCGGGTTGGGAGTCCCGAACTGTGCGTCTAAGCCGGATGGTAACAGGAGGCAGGGGACACGATGTTTTACCCAGGTTCGGGCCCTCTTGATGGAGGTAAAACCCTATGTCCTGCTTGATTATTCTTGATAATATGAGTAGTACAAGAGTTGATCTACCACGAGATCAGAGAGGCTAAACCCTAGAAGCTAGCCTATGGTATGATTGTATGTTGTCCTACGGACTAAAACCCTCCGGTTTATATAGACACCGGAGGGGGCTAGGGTTACACAGAGTCGGTTACAAGGAAGGAGATCTACATATCCGTATTGCCAAGCTTGCCTTCCACACCAAGGAGAGTCCCATCCGGACACGGGACGAAGTCTTCAATCTTGTATCTCCATAGTCCAACAGTCCGGCCAAAGGATATAATCCGGCTGTCCGGATACCCCCTAATCCAGGACTCCCTCACCAAGTCTTAGGCTACTCCCCCTCCTTGTGTGTGGGGCTAGTCTGGTGGTTCTCGTGCGTGAGTCCGTGCCCGTATGCATGAGAACTTTTGGGGGTTTTATAGGTCAACCCCCAGGGGTACAATGGTAATGTTACAAGGCCATGCAGCCGGGTTGTCATCGTCCGGGAAGCCGGTGCAGGGACCCGCCAGGTGTTAGGGCTCGCTGGGTTCTCCGGGTGCGGGCCCCGCGTGCCTAGGGGCACTATTTGCCGTCTTGTCGATCGTCATGGAGTGGCCGGGTTGAGTGTGCTACATTGGCGCATTGTCAGGCCGCCGCTTGCTGGCATCAGCAGTGATGATGGGTGCACTGTAGCCATGCTGGCCCTAGTCAGCAGGTAGGTAGGGCACTGTTGCCACACCTCAGCTGACCAGAGGCAGGGGCAGGTCACTGTTGCCTTGCTAATCCTTCAATGGATACTTGTCCCATCGTATGGCCGGGATGGGACGGGAGATGACCCATGGCCGGGTTGAGGGATACACCAAAGGGGGAGCTGGCTTGTTGGAGAAGTCTTGGTCTGCCGGGTTCGGCCGTCTTGTGCCAGCCATTGGGGTCGGGTTGAAGGGTTCGGCCGAGTTGACAGGCTTGGCCGGGTCGAGAAACCCGACCGAGCGTGAGCCAGCTTGAGGGGCGTTGTTGGCCCTGTTGTTTTTGAAAAGGATCCGTGTTCCGTTGCCTGCCTGGGGTTCATCCCCCCGACAGTAGACCCTGAAGCTGTGAAGGTCCACCGTCTTCGGGTGGGAGGCCCCTCGCAGTTTCCCCCCTGAGGAGGCGAATTTTGCGACCATCGAGTCCGGCAACACCCACTGTGTGCTGGCTTCCGGAAGCCGGATCGCAGCATCCCGGCACGGGCGGGAAACTGAAGAGTCTGCCGAATCTTGAGGTAATCTTTTGGGCTTCGCGCGGGCGCCATGTGGCGCCTGGAAGCCAGAAGGGCCTGACAGGCCACGCGCGCGACTGGATAGGGTGACGCATTGGGGCCCGCCACTGCGCGCCTGATGACCCACAAGTATAGGGGATCTATCATAGTCCTTTCGATAAGTAAGAGTGTCGAACCCAACGAGGAGTAGAAGGAAATGATAAGCGGTTTCCAGCAAGGTATTCTCTGCAAGTACTAAAACAAGTGGTAACAGATAGTTTTGTGATAAGATAATTTGTAATGAGCAACAAGTGACAAAAGTAAATAAGGTGCAGCAAGGTGGCCCAATCCTTTTTGTAGCAAAGGACAAGCCTGGACAAACTCTTATATGATGTAAAGCGCTCCCGAGGACACATGGGAATATCGTCAAGCTAGTTTTCATCACGTTCATATGATTCGCGTTCGGTACTTTCATAATTTGGTATGTGGGTGGACCGGTGCTTGGGTGCTGCCCTTACTTCGACAAGCATCCCACTTATGATTAACCTCTATTGCAAGCATCTGCAAATACAACAAAAGTATTAAGGTAAACCTAACCATAGCATGAAACATATGGATCCAAATCAGCCCCTTACGAAGCAACGCATAAACTAGGGTTTAAGCTTCTGTCACTCTAGCAACCCATCATCTACTTATTACTTCCCAATGCCTTCCTCTAGGCCCAAACAATGGTGAAGTGTCATGTAGTCGGCATTCACATAACACCACTAGAGAGAGACAACATACATCTCATCAAAATATCGAACGAATACCAAATTCACATGACTACTATTAGCAAGACTTCTCCCATGTCCTCAGGAACAAAAGTAACTAATCACAAAGCATAAACATGTTCATAATCAAAGGGGTATTAATGTGCATATAGGATCTGAACATATGATCTTCCACCAATTAAACCAACTAGCATCAACTACAAGGAGTAATTAACACTACTAGCAACCTACTAGCACCAATCCCGGACTTGGAGACAAGAATCGGATACAAGAGATAAACTAGGGTTTTGAATGAGATGGTGCTGATGAAGATGTTGATGGATATTGCCCTCTCCCGATGAGAGGAGCGTTGGTGATGACGATGGCGATGATTTCCCCCTTCGGGTGGAAAGTTTCCCCGACAGAACAGCCCCGCCAGAACCCTAGATTGGTTCCGCCACGTGGCGGCGGAGTTTCGTCCGAGAAGATGGCTTATGATTTTTTTCCATCGAAAGAGTCCATATAGCAGAAGATGGTCACCGGAGGGCCACCCGGGGGCCCATGAGGTAGGGGCGCGCGCCCAGGGGGTAGGGCGCGCCCCCACCCTCATGGGCAGGGTGTGGCCCCCCTAGTGAAGTTCTTGCGCTCAATGTTTTTTATATATTTGGAAAACATCATCCGTGAAGTTTCATGACTTTTGGAGCTGTGCAGAATAGGTCTCTAATATTTGCTCCTTTTCCTGCCAGAATCCCAGCTGCCGGCATTCTCCCTCTTTATGTAAACCTTGTAAAATAAGAGAGAATAGGCATAAGTATTGTGACATAATGTGTAATGACAGCCCATAATGCAATAAATACTGATATAAAAGCATGATGCAAAATGGACGTATCAACTCCCCCAAGCTTAGACCTCGCTTGTCCTCAAGCGAAAAGCCGAAATCGAAAAATATGTCCACATGTTTAGGGATGAGGTGTCGATAAAAATAAAATACGGACATGAGGGCATCATGATCATTCTTAGAGCAGCAACTTATATAATTCTTGTCATATGATATCTTATGCTAGAGTAATAATTCAATCACAATATCAAGTATGAACCGTAAACTTCATTGAAAACTGACAAACTGTAATCTCAGTCATTGAGGCAATTGCAATTTATCATAACATAGGAAAGAGTCAATGTATAAGAGCTTTTCAGCAAGTCCACATACTCAACTATCATATAGTCTTTCACAATTGCTGACACTCACACAATACTTATGGGTATGGAGTTTTAATCGGACACAGAGAAAGATAGGGGCTTATAGTTTTGCCTCCCAATGTTTTACCTCAAGGGTAATGTCAACAGTAATAGTTCATGAAAACCCACATCCAATTAGCCATATATACCAGGATCTTTCCAACATATTGTGCTTGCCAAAGGATAAAATGTAAAAAGGAAGGGTGAAGATCACCACGACTCTTTTGCAGTGTAGGAGATAAAAGTAAAAAATAGGCCCTTCGCAGAGGGAAGCAGAGGTTGTCATGCGCTTTTATGGTTGGATGTACAAAATCCTAATGCGAAAGAACATCACTTTATATTGCCACTTGTGATATGGACCTTTATTATGCAGTCTGTCGCTTTTATTACTTCCATATCACACGATCGTATAAAGCTTATTCCTTCCACACCAATCAATCATACATACTTAGAGAGCAATTTTTATTTCTTGCACTGATGACAACTTACTTGACGGATCTTACTCAATCCATAGGTAGGTATGGTGGACTCTCATGGCAAAACTGGTTTAAGGGTATTTGGAAGCACAAGTAGTATCTCTACTTGGTGCAATGAATTTGGCTAGCATGAGGGAGAAAGGCAAGCTCAACATGTTGGAGGATCCAAGCCAATATAATTTATCTCAGATGTAACAAAACATAACCCATCACATTGTCTTCCTTGTCCAATGTCAACTCTTTAGCATGTCATATTTAATGAGTGCTCACAATCATAAAAGGTGTCCAAGATAGTATATTTATATGTGAAGACCTATCTTTCTTTATTACTTCCTATTAATTGCAATGATGACCAAAACTATGTTTGTCAACCCTTAATAACTTTTATTCATCATACTCTTTCTATGTGAGCTCATTACTCTCCATAAGAGTCACATGATCTCTTTGTTTCTTTTTATTTCTTTCTCTTTTCTTTTATTCACATGGGATCATGGCAAAATAATCAAGCCCTTGACTCAACCCTAATCTTTATTATATAGCTCAAGGACTTGATTACATAGAAGGATAATAAAGCAAAACTCACAACTAGATCATACTAAGAACTTTTATTCTACTAGATCAAGATATTACCAAAAGGATCAAACTAAGAAAAACGGTAAAGATAAAAGTGATGGTGATACGATACCGGGGCACTCCCCCAAGCTTGGAAGTTGCCAAGTGGAGTGCCCATACCAGATACTCAATTCTTCTTTGTTGGAGGAGACGGTGGTGATTTTGTTGATGGCGTAGGCTTGTCGTCCTTCTTCCAAGGCATAGGCTCACCATCAAATATGCAGCCAAACTCATCCTTTTGAATCTATATTCATACTCACAGTTTTGGTTTTGCAGGTCATAGATCTGAGCTTGAAGGTGCTCAATTTTCTCGTGATGCTTGAAGATGGTCTCTCCGATGTTGTCGGCATCCAGCTTGTGTTTGTTGGTTAACTCTACGCTCATCATGTAGTTGGAGTTGAGTCCACGCTCCACCATCCCCTGACACTTGAAAACTTGTTGCTCCATTGCTTCGAGCCTCGTCTCCACACTTCTGTTCCCCTTCGGTCCCTCAGCATCATGGATGTGCAGCAACCCATCACGCATCTCAATGGTTTGAGGGTGTCGCTGCACCTCCGCGAGGTAAGGGTTGATGACCTTCTCGAAGAACTTGTCCTTGGGAGCACTTGGAGACGTCATGATAATCTAGATCTGTCAGAAAAACAGCTCGAAACAAAGACATGAGATTTTTGCGTGATACGGGAGTCAAAACCCCCGGGAGGTTATATAATGAATTTTTACAGACCAAAATACGTGTCCTGTAAGAAAACGGAGTCCGGAGAGCACACGAGGTGCCCACGAGGTAGGGGGCGCGCCCTCCACCCTCGTGGAGCCCTCGTGTCCTTTCCGGACTGCTACTTATTTTTCTATTTTTCTAAATATTCCAAAATAGAGAAATATTGCCTTAAAACTGTTTTGGAGTCGGTTTACTTACGATACCACATACCTATTCCTTTTTGGAGTCTTAAGCGTTCCGGAAAGTGTCCTTTATGTATTCCTCCGGGGTTACGGTTTCAATAACATTGGTTTCAACATTTATGGGATTACCTGAGATATAGTGTTTGATTCTTTGACCGTTCACCACCTTCGGATTTGTGCCTTCGAAGTTGTTGATTTTTATGGCACCGGAACGGTAGACCTCCTCGATAACGTAAGGACCCTCCCATTTAGAGAGAAGTTTTCCTGCAAAAAATCTTAAACGAGAGTTGTATAGCAATACATAATCACCTACGTTAAACTCACGCTTTTGTATCCTTTTGTCATGCCATCTTTTAACTTTTTCTTTAAACAACTTGGCATTTTTGTAGGCTTGGGTTCTCCATTCATCAAGTGAGCTAATATCAAATAACCTCTTCTCACCGGCAAGTTTAAAATCACAATTAAGTTCTTTAATAGCCCAATAAGCCTTGTGTTCTAGTTCGAGAGGTAAGTGACATGCTTTTCCATAGACCATTTTATACGGAGACATACCCATAGGATTTTTATATGTAGTTCTATAGGCCCATAATGCATCATCAAGTTTCTTGGACCAATTCTTTCTGGACCTATTAACAGTCTTTTGCAAAATTAATTTGAGTTCTCTATTACTCAATTCTACTTGACCACTAGACTGAGGGTGATAAGGAGATGCATTTCTACGATTAACATCATATTTAGCAAGCATTTTACGGAAAGCACCATGAATAAAATGTGAACCACCATCAGTCATTAAATATCTAGGGACTCCAAACCTTGGAAAGATAACTTCTTTAAGCATTTTAATAGAAGTGTTATGATCAGCACTACTAGTTGGAATAGCTTCTACCCACTTAGTAATGTAATCAACAGCAACTAAAATATGTGTATAACCATTAGAGGAAGGGAAAGGTCCCATATAGTCAAAGCCCCAAACATCAAATGGTTCAATAACAAGTAAATAATTCATAGGCATTTCTTGACGTCTACTAATATTACCAATTCTTTGATATTCATCACAAGATAAGACAAACTTATGGGCATCCTTAAAGAGAGTAGGCCAATAAAAACCAGATTGCAGTACCTTATGTGCAGTCCTATCTCCAGCATGGTGTCCTCCATAAGCTTCGGAGTGACACTTGCGTAGGATCTGTTCCTGTTCATGCTCAGGTACACAACATCTAATAACACCATCTACTCCTTCTTTATAAAGATGTGGGTCATCCCAAAAGTAATGCCTCAAATCATAGAAGAACTTTTTCTTTTGCTGGTATGTGAAACTAGGTGGTATAAACTTAGCAACAATATAATTAGCATAGTCAGCATACCATGGAGCAGTATGAGAAGTATTTATGACATTTAATTGCTCATCAGGAAAGCTATCATCAATAGGTAGTGGGTCATCAAGCACATTTTCTAGCCTAGACAAGTTGTCTGCAACGAGGTTCTCGGCTCCTTTTCTATCAACAATATGTAAATCAAATTCTTGAAGCAAGAGAACCCATCTAATAAGTCTAGGTTTAGCATTCTTCTTTTCCATAAGATATTTAATAGCAACATGATCAGTGTGAATAGTTACTTTAGAACCAACAATTTAAGGTCTAAACTTATCACAAGAAAATACAACTGCTAAGAATTCTTTTTCAGTAGTAGCATAATTTCTTTGAGCATTGTCTAGAGTTTTACTATCATATTGAATAACATTTAGTTTCTTATCAACTCTTTGTCCTAGAACAACACCTACAGCATAATCACTAGCATCACACATAATTTCAAAGGGTAATTCCAATCAGGTGGCTGAACAATGGGTGCAGAGATCAAAGCTTTCTTAAGTATTTCAAATGCTTCTACACAATCATCATCAAAGACAAATGGTATATCTTTTTGTAATAAATTAGTTAGAGGCCGAGAGATTTTTGAGAAGTCCTTAATGAACCTCCTATAAAAACCGGCATGACCAAGGAAACTTCTTATACCTTTGATGTCCTTGGGACATGGCATCTTTTCAATAGCATCAACCTTGGCTTTATCAACTTCAATACCTCCTTCAGAAACTTTATGCCCCAAGACAATACCTTCATTAACCATAAAGTGGCACTTTTCCCAATTAAAGACAAGATTAGTTTCTTCACGTCTCTGCAAAACTCGATCAAGGTTTCTCAAGCAATCATCAAAAGAAGATACATAGACGGAAAAGTCGTCCATGAAAACCTCACAAATCTTTTAACAAAAGTCAGTGAATATAGCCATCATGCATCTTTGAAAGGTAGCAGGTGCATTACATAAACCAAAAGGCATACGTCTATAAACAAAAGTACCAAAAGGGCAAGTAAAAGTAGTCTTTGATTGATCATAGGCTGACACAGGTATTTGAGAGAAACCAGAATAACCATCTAGAAAGAAAAAATGTGTATGTTTGGATAATCTTTCTAGCATTTGATCGATAAAAGGTAAGGGGTAATGATCTTTTTTAGTAGTTTCATTTAATTTGTGGAAATCAATTACCATCCTATAACTTGTAATAATTCTTTGCGGGATCAACTCATCTTTATCATTAGGAACGACAGTAATACCTCCCTTCTTAGGGAGACAATGGACAAGACTTACCCACTGACTATCAGCAACAGGACAAATTATACCTGCCTCAAGGAGCTTTAGTATCTCCTTTCTTACCACCTCTTTCATTTTAGGATTCAAACGGCGTTGATGATCACGAACTGGTTTAGCATCTTCTTCCAAATTAATTTTATGTTGACATAGAGTGGACTAATGCCCTTAAGATCATCAAGAGTATACCCAATAGCAGCATGGTGCTTCTTCAGAGTTTTTAATAATCTCTCTTCTTCATGTTCTGAAAGGTTAGCACTAATAATAATAGGATATATCTTTTTCTCATCAAGATAAGCATATTTAAGAGTATCAGGTAACGGTTTAAGCTCAAACACGGGATCACCCTTGGGTGGAGGAGGATCCCCTAGGATTTCAACAGGTAAATTGTTTTTTAGAATAGGTTCCTATTTAAAGAATACTTCATCTAATTCCCTTCTTTCATTCATAAACATATCATTTTCATGGTTTAGCAAATATTGTTCTAAAGGATCACTAGGAGGTACGGCAATAGAAGCAAGACCAATAATTTCATCCTTACTAGGTAATTCTTCTTCACGGTGTTGTCTACTAAATTTAGAAAAATTAAATTCATGAGTCATATCATCTAAACTGACAGTAATAACATCCCTTTTGCAATAGATTCATTACAGAAATAAATAACATGCCCATCTATATTATCAGACAAGAGATCTTTAACAATAGCAATATTAGGCTCAACTTTAACTTGCTCAGGAGGTGTATATGTTGTAATATTGCTTTTACGAACCACAATTGAAGCTTTAGCATGATCGTTTATCCTAGCAGGGAAAGGTGGTTTCTCAACATAAGAAGTAGGAACAATAGGATCATTATAAGTAATTGTCTTTTCTTCAACTTTAATAGGTGCAACTACTTTTACTTCTATGGGAGGATGATATTTAAACCACTTCTCCTTGGGGAGATCAACATAAGCAGCAAAAGATTCACAAAAAGAAGCTACTATCTCGGAGTCAAGTCCATATTTAGTGCTAAATTTACGAAAAATATCGGTATCCATAAAAGATTTAACACAATCAGAACTAGGTGTATACCTGACTCCTTACCATTGTCGAGGTCCCAATCTTCGGAGTTGCATTTAATTATTTCCAATAAATCCCATTTGAATTCAATAGTCTTCATCATAAAAGAGCCAGCACAAGAAGTATCAAGCATGGTGCGATTGTTACCAGAAAGACGATCATAAATTTTTTTGAATAATCATTTCTCTTGAGAGCTCATGATTGGGGCATGAATATAACATTGATTTAAGCCTCCCCCAAGCTTGAGCGATGCTTTCTCCTTCGCGAGGCCAAAAATTATATATATAATTGCGATCATGATGAACAAGATGCATAGGATAAAACTTTTGATGAAATTCCAATTTCAATCGTTTGTAGTTCCAAGACTCCATATCATCACATAGCCTATACCATGTCGATGCATCTCCCCTCAAAGATAAAGGGAAGACCTTATTCTTAACAACATCTCCGGGTACATCTGCAAGCTTAAATAATCCACAAACTTCATCCACATATATTAGATGCTCATCAGGATGTTTTGTTCCATCTCCTAAAAAAGGATTAGCTAGCAGTTTTTCTACCATACCCAAATGAATTTCAAAGCAAGCATTTTCATTTTCAGTAGGTTCAGTAGGTTGAGGAGCAACTCTTTGCTCTACTGGTCATGGTGAAGATACCCCGAACAAGCCCCTCAGAGGATTACCTTCCATAGTAACAAATGACAGTAAATTTCAGCACACTATATAAATTTTTCCTTACCAAATTCCACCTACCAAAGGCGCTTCACTCCCCGGCAACGGCGCCAGAAAAGAGTCTTGATGACCCACAAGTATAGGGGATCTATCGTAGTCCTTTCGATAAGTAAGAGTGTCGAACCCAACAAGGAGCGGAAGGAAATGATAAGCGGTTTCCAGCAAGGTATTCTCTGCAAGTACTGAAACAAGTGGTAACATATAGTTTTGTGATAAGATAATTTGTAATGAGCAACAAGTGACAAAAGTAAATAAGGTGCAGCAAGGTGGCCCAATCCTTTTTGTAGCAAAGGACAAGCCTGGACAAACTCTTATATGATGTAAAGCGCTCCCGAGGACACATGGGAATATCGTCAAGCTACTTTTCATCACGTTCATATGATTCGCGTTCGGTACTTTCATAATTTGGTATGTGGGTGGACCAGTGCTTGGGTTCTGCCCTTACTTGGACAAGCATCCCACTTATGATTGACCTCTATTGCAAGCATCCGCAAATACAACAAAAGTATTAAGGTAAACCTAACCATAGCATGAAACATATGGATCCAAATCAGCCCCTTACGAAGCAACGCATAAACTAGGGTTTAAGCTTCTGTCACTCTAGCAACCCACCATCTACTTATTACTTCCCAATGCCTTCCTCTAGGCCCAAACAATGGTGAAGTGTCATGTAGTCGACGTTCACATAACTCCACTAGAGGAGAGACAACATACATCTCATCAAAATATCGAACGCATACCAAATTCACATGACTACTAATAGCAAGACTTCTCCCATGTCCTCATGAACAAAAGTAACTACTCACAAAGCATAAACATGTTCATAATCAGAGGGATATTAATGTGCATATAGGATCTGAACATATGATCTTCCACCAATTAAACCAACTAGCATCAACTACAAGGAGTAATTAACACTACTAGCAACCTACTAGCACCAATCCCGGACTTGGAGACAAGAATCGGATACAAGAGAGAAACTAGGGTTATGAGATGAGATGGTCCTGATGAAGATGTTGATGGAGATTGCCCTCTCCCGATGAGAGGAGCGTTGGTGATGACAATGGCGATGATTTCCCCCTCCGGGAGGAAAGTTTCCCCGGCAGAACGGCCCTGCCAGAACCCTAGATTCGTTCCACCAAGGTTCCGCCTCATGGCGGCGGAGTTTCGTTCGAGAAGATGGCTTATGATTTTTTTCCCATAAAAAGAGTCCATATAGCAGAAGATGGTCACCGGAGGGCCACCAGGGGGCCCACGAGGTAGGGGGGCGCGCCCAGGAGGGTAGGGCGCGCCCCCACCCTCATGGGCAAGGTGTGGCCCCCCTGGTGAAGTTCTTGCGCTCAATGTTTTTTATATATTTGGAAAACATCATCCGTGAAGTTTCAGGACTTTTGGAGCTGTGCAGAATAGGTCTCTAATATTTGCTCCTTCTCCAGCCAGAATCCCAGCTGCCGGCATTCTCCCTCTTTATGTAAACCTTGTAAAATAAGAGAGAATAGGCATAACTATTGTGACATAATGCGTAATAACACCCCATAATGCAATAAATATTGATATAAAAGCATGATGCAAAATGGATGTATTAGCGCCCTCGGCCCACGCGCGCGGATTTATTGCGGCATCCGCAAGTCGGTTGCCATTCTCGAGGCAATTATTGCATGCGTACGTGCGCACTTATTGTGGGGAAGTGGGAAGGGCGAGCACAAACGATCCCACTTCCCCATGTTTCGAACCATGGCTTATAAATTGGGGGGGCGGAGGGGAGCGGCGGAAATCATTCTCGCTCGCGCTCCCCTGCTTCTTCATCCTCTCTCGGCTCCTTGCGACCGCCGCCCGCTACGCCACCCGCCGCTTCGAGCAAAGCTTCATCGCCATTCCTCTACACTCTTCTTTTTCTTCGTCTTGCTGATGGCATGGGAGGTGCTTCCTTCGGGCTCATGGATGGGCTCGGCCGTCACCGCAGAAGACATCACGTACCTCCGTTCCTCCCGGCGCTTGCCAGGGGAGGCGGAGGTTGCCGTGCGCCTGCCGCAAGGTGAGCGGGAGCCGCGGCCCGAGGGGACAGAGTGTGTGGTGTTCTACCCGCACTTCAAGCGCGGGTTTAGCCTTCCCACGAGCAACTTCTTCCGCCAATTCCTGGAGTTCTTCGGGCTCCAGCCCCATCAACTTGGCGCGGGCGCCATTGTGCAGCTCTCTGGCATCACCACCCTCTGCGAGGGGTACCTGGGAGTCGATCCCTCAATCAATCTCTAGGTGCGCTTCTTCGCCTTGAAGCAGCAGGGGCCAAAGGCCGGGGAGATGTCCGACTACGGGGCTGCCGTCTTCTACAAGCAAACGGGCGTGGGATGCCCCAAGATCCTGCTGGAGGATTCTGCTAAGAAGTAGAGGAACTCCTTCTTCTACATCAGTAACCTCAGCGCAGACTGCATCAACCTGCCGCCCTTCGTCGACGCGCCGTCACGGGCGAAACAGAACTGGAACTACTATCCCCGGCACACGGCGCATGAGGTGCTCAACCTGTGCTAGCGGGTGTCAGAGATGAGGGAGCGGGAAGGGCTCACCGGCACCGACCTCATCACCGCTTTCATCAGGCGTCGGGTGCAGCCGCTGCAGCCGCGCACCCACATCATTGACCTGATGACCGGCCTCCAGGACTCCAACCACATGTCAAACTTGCGCCTGGGAGCAGACCAGGTCGCCCGCCGGGTCAATGATATTTCCAAGGCCAGGCTGCGGGAGGAATGGGAGTTCGGGAAGCCGTCGTACAGCCAGGCGAACCCGGAACCCATGGTGAGTCCCTGGTCTTCGTACTTTGCCGCTGCCCATCTTCTTGTTCGTCCCGACATGATGCGGGAGGTGCTTCTGAACGCCTTCCACCATCCATATGACCGGGTGCCAACACAGGTGGTGCAGGCCAGCTCAGAGGATCCCGTGGCCCACGACGACGAGGAGGAGGTGGCCCCCGACGTCGGCGCAGAGCGCCGTGCGGGTAAGTTCATCTTTTATATTCCTTGAGTTGCCCGGTGCGAGGTGGCGCAGGGGATGCTGACGCAAGTTGTTGATGTAGCTGCGCCAAGCAGAGCAGGCAGCGGCTGGTTGGAGCCGGGTCGTCTCGGGGGGGGGGGGGCGACAAGTCGGCCGCACGGGAAGGACAACTTCGCGCCCCGAGGCCCGGCCGCTAAGCGTTCGGCAGACCAGCTGTTGGTGCGAAACCACCCGCCAAGAGGAGGCGTGGCGCTCCACAGGCGAAGCTGGCGAGACCCGCCGTCCCGGTGGTGGCCGGGTAAGTCCTCTTTCTGCTGAATCCGAATGGCCGAGCGGCTCTGCTTGGTTCTTGTTTGTTTACTTTATTGAGCTTCAGGTCGCCGATCTCACTGGCGCTGGCGGCGGTGGATGCTGTGTCCACCGAGGGCGCCATGTTCCGGAGGACCCAAACTAGTGCCATCGATCGGGACGAGGCAAGGGTCGACCCGGACCTCAGCCTGGATCTGGCTGACACCGTGGCCTTGGCCTGGCGGCACCGGAACAGGTCCGAGGTGAATCTGGAGGCGGCGTCGGCCCAGGCTTGGGTCAACGCCGCAGCAGCGTGGGCGCGAGCCAGTGAGGAGCCAGCGTGGCCCGAGATGTCGGCGGGGTTGGAGCCGATGGCGACGGTCTTCATGCCATCATTGCAGGGAGAGTGCAGCCAAGGCGGCCCCACAGATGTGATGGACCTCGACCGGGAGGTCGTGGTGGTTGGGGATGACACTCTGCCGCGGACCGACGAGGTCGAGCGGGTGGGGGTTGAGGGAGGCAGCAGTGGCACCGTCCTGGAGGATGCGCCATGGATGGCGCTGGAGGGAGCGCCTCGGGCCCCGACAGGCGGGGCGCTACTGGTGGTGGCATCGCAGGCGAGTTCAGCAGTTGAGTCGGAGAGGGTGCTGGAGAGGGCGCCGGCCGCGGAAGAGGTGGTCGCCAGAGAGTATGCCCTGATCCAGCGAGATCTTCTTCCGGCCCTTGATCCAGGAGGAGGCAGCGATTGCCATCGTGAGACGGCGTCT